>NW_025533707.1:112500-115000 GCF_020615455.1 Coregonus clupeaformis
GATAGAGCTGTCTGTCTCTACTGCAGTCCACTATGATAGAGCTGTCTGTCTCTATTGCAGTCCACTATGATAGAGCTGTCTGTCTCTATTGTGGTTCACTATGATAGAGCTGTCTGTCTCTATTGTAGTCCACTATGATAGAGCTGTCTGTCTCTACTGCAGTCCACTATGATAGAGCTGTCTGTCTCTATTGTGGTCCACTATGATAGAGCTGTCTGTCTCTATTGCAGTCCACTATGATAGAGCTGTCTGTCTCTATTGCAGTCCACTATTATAGAGCTGTCTGTCTCTATTGTAGTCCACTATGATAGAGATGTCTGTCTCTATTGTAGTCCACTATGATAGAGCTGTCTGTCTCTATTGTGGTCCACTATGATAGAGCTGTCTGTCTCTATTGCAGTCCACTATGATAGAGCTGTCTGTCTCTATTGTGGTCCACTATGATAGAGCTGTCTGTCTCTATTGTGGTCCACTATGATAGAGCTGTCTGTCTCTATTGTGGTCCACTATGATAGAGCTGTCTGTCTCTATTGCAGTCCGCTATGATAGAGCTGTCTGTCTCTATTGTGGTCCACTATGATAGAGCTGTCTGTCTCTATTGTGGTTCACTATGATAGAGCTGTCTGTCTCTATTGTGGTTCACTATGTTAGAGCTGTCAATCTCTATTGTGGTTCACTATGATAGAGCTGTCTGTCTCTATTGTGGTTCACTATGTTAGAGCTGTCTGTCTCTATTGTGGTCCACTATGATAGAGCTGTCTGTCTCTATTGTGGTCCACTATGATAGAGCTGTCTGTCTCTATTGCAGTCCACTATGATAGAGCTGTCTGTCTCTATTGCAGTCCACTATGATAGAGCTGTCTGTCTCTATTGCAGTCCACTATGATAGAGCTGTCTGTCTCTATTGTGGTTCACTATGATAGAGCTGTCTGTCTCTATTGTGGTTCACTATGATAGAGCTGTCTGTCTCTATTGTGGTCCACTATGATAGAGCTGTCTGTCTCTATTGTGGTTCACTATGATAGAGCTGTCTGTCTCTATTGTGGTTCACTATGATAGAGCTGTATGTCTCTATTGTGGTCCACTATGATAGAGCTGTCTGTATCTATTGCGGTCCACTATGATAGAGCTGTCTGTCTCTATTGCAGTCCACTATGATAGAGCTGTCTGTCTCTACTGCAGTCCACTATGATAGAGCTGTCTGTCTCTATTGTGGTCCACTATGATAGAGCTGTCTGTCTCTATTGCAGTCCACTATGATAGAGCTGTCTGTCTCTATTGCAGTCCACTATGATAGAGCTGTCTGTCTCTATTGTAGTCCACTATGATAGAGCTGTCTGTCTCTATTGTAGTCCACTATGATAGAGCTGTCTGTCTCTATTGTGGTCCACTATGATAGAGCTGTCTGTCTCTATTGCGGTCCACTATGATAGAGCTGTCTGTCTCTATTGTGGTCCACCATGATAGAGCTGTCTGTCTCTATTGTGGTCCACTATGATAGAGCTGTCTGTCTCTATTGTGGTCCACTATGATAGAGCTGTCTGTCTCTATTGCAGTCCACTATGATAGAGCTGTCTGTCTCTATTGCGGTCCACTATGATAGAGCTGTCTGTCTCTATTGTGGTTCACTATGATAGATCTGTCTGTCTCTATTGTGGTCCACTATGATAGAGCTGTCTGTCTCTATTGTGGTCCACTATGATAAAGCTGTCTGTCTCTATTGCAGTCCACTATGATAGAGCTGTCTGTCTCTATTGTGGTCCACTATGATAGAGCTGTCTGTCTCTATTGTGGTCCATTATGATAGAGCTGTCTGTCTCTATTGCAGTCCACTATGATAGAGCTGTCTGTCTCTATTGCAGTCCACTTTGATAGAGCTGTCTGTCTCTATTGCAGTCCACTATGATAGAGCTGTCTGTCTCTATTGTGGTTCACTATGATAGAGCTGTCTGTCTCTATTGTGGTTCACTATGATAGAGCTGTCTGTCTCTATTGTGGTCCACTATGATAGAGCTGTCTGTCTCTATTGTGGTCCACTATGATAAAGCTGTCTGTCTCTATTGCAGTCCACTATGATAGAGCTGTCTGTCTCTACTGCAGTCCACTATGATAGAGCTGTCTGTCTCTATTGTAGTCCACTATGATAGAGCTGTCTGTCTCTATTGTAGTCCACTATGATAGAGCTGTCTGTCTCTATTGTGGTCCACTATGATAGAGCTGTCTGTCTCTACTGCAGTCCACTATGATAGAGCTGTCTGTCTCTATTGTAGTCCACTATGATAGAGCTGTCTGTCTCTATTGTGGTCCACTATGATAGAGCTGTCTGTCTCTACTGCAGTCCACTATGATAGAGCTGTCTGTCTCTATTGTAGTCCACTATGATAGAGCTGTCTGTCTCTATTGTGGTCCACTATGATAGAGCTGTCTGTCTCTACTGCAGTCCACTATGATAGAGCTGTCTGTCTCTATTGTAGTCCACTATGATAGAGCTGTCTGTCTC
>NW_025533707.1:125000-130000 GCF_020615455.1 Coregonus clupeaformis
GGTGAGGACATGTTAAATACTAATTACTGTATAAATGAACACAATAATAAAACAATTTATGTCAACATGTGTCAAATATGTAAGTTGAAAACGTTTGATGTTAAAAGCACTGTTTGTGTGTGTAACCAGTTGCACAGTCATTTTTAGATAAGAAGCCCACATAATCATTTCCAGTTGAATGAACACATGCGACAAGTTGAACAAACACATCATTGTAAATTGACTGAATTTTTGCCTACGTTTTCTCAACTTGGGAGTTAGGTTTGGGTCAACATGATCTATTTATTTGTTCAGGTAACACTTGGACCTAAAAGTTCAGTAAACAAACAAAAAAAAAGTATGTGGAACCAGTTACTTAATAATAATTAGTTGAAACAACTAGATTAGGAACCAGTTACTTAATAATAATTAGTTGAAACAACTAGATTAGGAACCAGTTACTTAATAATAATTAGTTGAAACAACTAGATTAGGAACCAGTTACTTAATAATAATTAGTTGAAACAACTAGATTAGGAACCAGTTACTTAATAATAATTAGTTGAAACAACTAGATTTATGGGTGTTTTCTTTTAAAGTGTATCATTAAAGCCCTAGGCATCTCAGAGCGGAAACAAACAAAAAAAAATTACGTTTATAGAAATGTTGTTCCAACCGTGTGTTTACATTAACGTTCCTGTTGGGGTTTTTTAAACGCCAACAGCTACAGAGGACGGAGAGCGAGAGCAGCGAGGGATGATTCACCGGAAACAACAATGAAAAGGCCAAAGGGGGGAAAGAGGGATAAAGTGAAAATGCTTTTTAACAGATGAGAGGCGCTGCTCGGCAACCACATTAACCACTTCCTGTCAACAACACAAGCGCCCAGAGCTGGAACATCACACACACACACACATACACACACACACACACACACACGCTATCGCTCACACAACAAACACATGCACGCACACACACATACACAAACACTGCACACAGACACTTTTCGGAGCGCTGGTCCATAATACAATTCTTCACACGCGGCACCTCCGATTACCCAGATACCCCCAGGGGGCTTGGACATAAACAAACAAACAGACAAACAAGTAAACAAACCAACAGAGTCAGGAGAGGAGAGGAGAGGAGAGGAGAGGAGAGGAGAGGAGAGGAGAGGAGAGGAGAGGAGAGGAGAGGAGAGGAGAGGAGAGGAGAGGAGAGGAGAGGAGAGGAGGGACAGAAAAATACAATTACCTCATCACAGGGCCCAGGACCAAAGCTACACATAGAAAGGTGACTACTCTTCTTCCATCAACGATAACAGCAGATCCAGTCATCATCACAGTGTTAAATGTACACTACTATGTGATGGATATTTTTTAGTGGACTATGAGATAAAACTAGGTTAATCACGAACATAGGGTTAGAATTATTTGTTGCTGGGCCAGGAACTTAATTGGGTCATTTCACTTTGTGTATGTTTGAAAGATTAAAGTAGGGACCTGTCATGTCCAACAACCAGTCTTCAGGTCGAGCTCGGGAGAGCTGGGGTTGAACAGAGTTTAAACTAAACATGAGTGTTTTTGCAAGATAAGGGATTGATTGATTGTATTCCTATTGATTCTGAACTGAATAAAAGACAAAGGAAGTGGGCGGAGCGATAGAGGGCGGGAAACTGAAGAGGGAGGGATTTTGAGCTAGAGGAGATGTGAATGGGACTATAACAGGGGGAGAGAGAGAGAGAAAAGGAGGCTACACTGCAGACCAGCTTCCTTTTATTGAAATTCAATAAAGTAAATCTTGATTCTACAAAAACTCTGTAAGAACTTTGATTTTTAATAAAGTATAGTGATTAATCTCCACAACACACGTTTCCTGCAGTGTTGTTGTGACTTTATGCGTCTGTGTCTGTTTACACTAATTATATTGCTGCATCTTGACAGCCAGGTCGTCCTTGCAAATAAAAATCTCTTCTCTCCATTATGAATAATAGTTCAATAAAAAGTAAGGCTGTCATTAAAACATTTAATCGAGTTAACTCGCAGGATTTTCTGCGATTGAATCGCAAATTCAGAATTTGCTCAAATTGAGCTGTAATTTAAGATTTTTCATACAATATATACTACAACAATATTGACGTCTTGATTTTGTCTAAAGTAATGTTAGCAACATTTGGTAAATTGAGAAAGCAGATTTTTTTATTTAACCTCAATGTCAACTTGATTTTACACGGCATTGTAGATTGTATCTGTATGGATGATGTATAGATCAGTAGTTTTCAACCGGTGTGCCTTGAGGAACTCTCAGGTGCGCCGCAAAACTTTTTCCTAATCTTGATCATTTTGTTGAACAGTCACTTGTAAATGTGACCTGTGGAATGAACGTGGGATGTTGACTTGGAAGCACCAGATAAAACATTAAACACGGTTACATCTGTGTGGTTGTTTCAAGGTGCTGTTGTTACATTTGTATCATTTAAGGGGACCACATCACAAGCAAAGCCATTTGTTTAATTCTACTTCTCCTGTGAGAACCATTAGCAGGCAAGTCTAACGAGGTTTTAGCAGTACCACAGCCAAACAAACAGAGTGGCTTTGTGTCAAATCAAATCAAAATCAATTTTTATTGGCCACATGAGCCTAATACAACAGGTGCAGACATTACAGTGAAATGCTTACTTACAGCCCTTAACCAACAGTGCATTTATTTTTAATTTAAAAAAAGTAAAATAAAACAACAACAAAAAAGTGTTGAGAAAAAAAAGAGCAGAAGTAAAATAAAATAACAGTAGGGAGGCTATATATACAGGGGGGTACCGGTGCAGAGTCAATGTGCGGGGGGCACCGGCTAGTTGAGGTAGTTGAGGTAATATGTACATGTGGGTAGAGTTAAAGTGACTATGCATAAATAATTAACAGAGTAGCAGCAGCGTAAAAAGGATGGGGTGGGGGTGGGGGGGACAGTGCAAATAGTCTGTGGTTGCACCTTTACAATGCAGAAAACCGCTCGTCTCTAGACCTTTCCGTTCGTAACTGTATTTTACCAGAGCTACCGGAGTTATTCTGTCTATCAGAGATTTGTGGGACGCTCTTAAAAGGGGTTCACACAAACTAACTATAATGAGAAAGTAACGATGAAAATAGTTTAAATAAAACGTATTTAATCTGTGACAAATGTTTGTCACATCAAATCAATCATTTGCAGTATGGATCAGATGAGATGGAGGTCATTATCACTAAATAAATTATTAGGTTAGGTTTAGGCCGCAGACATGTTTATCCCATCAACGTGTGCCACGGTTAAAAAAGGTTAGGAACCACTGGTATAGATCAAATCTTTTGGAAGTTTTCATTGTATTTTCAACGCTTTCAGACAATGTGATTAATCGTGGAATAGAAATGTGTGCACTAAAATGACAAAACGTTAACTTGAGTTAACTGAATAACTCTGACATTCCTAATCAATAGATAAGTATTATAATATATATATATATATATATATATATATATATATATATATATATATATATATATATATATATATATATATATATATATATATATATATATATGTATTATAATCAATATATGTAGTATAATCAATATATATATGTATTATGTAGTTCAATATATGTATTATGTAGTTCATATATATATATATATATATATATATATATATATATATATATATATATATATATATATATATATATATATATATATATATATATATATATATATATATATATTATGTAGTTCAATATATATGTATTATAATCAATATACAGTGGGGGAAAAAAGTATTTAGTCAGCCACCAATTGTGCAAGTTCTCCCACTTAAAAAGATGAGAGAGGCCTGTAATAAACAGGTATGGTGTTCTTTGGATGCAACTCAGCATTCTTTGTCCTCCAAACACGACGAGTTGAGTTTATACCAAAAAGTTCTATTTTGGTTTCATCTGACCATATGACATTCTCCCAATCCTCTTCTGGATCATCCAAATGCACTCTAGCGAACTTCAGACGGGCCTGGACATGTACTGGCTTAAGCAGGGGGACACGTCTCGCACTGCAGGATTTGAGTCCCTGGCGGCGTAGTGTGTTACTGATGGTAGGCTTTGTTACTTTGGTCCCAGCTCTCTGCAGGTCATTCACTAGGTCCCCCCGTGTGGTTCTGGGATTTTTGCTCACCGTTCTTGTCATCATTTTGACCCCACGGGGTGAGATCTTGCGTGGAGCCCCAGATCGAGGGAGATTATCAGTGGTCTTGTATGTCTTCCATTTCCTAATAATTGTTCCCACAGTTGATTTCTTCAAACCAAGCTGCTTACCTATTGCAGATTCAGTCTTCCCAGCCTGGTGCAGGTCTACAATTTTCTTTCTGGTGTCCTTTGACAGCTCTTTGGTCTTGGCCATAGTGGAGTTTGGAGTGTGACTGTTTGAGGTTGTGGACAGGTGTCTTTAATACTGATAACAAGTTCAAACAGGTGCCATTAATACAGGTAACGAGTGGAGGACAGAGGAGCCTCTTAAAGAAGAAGTTACAGGTCTGTGAGAGCCAGAAATCTTGCTTGTTTGTAGGTGACCAAATACTTATTTTCCACCATAATTTGCAAATTAATTCATAAAAAATCCTACAATGTGATTTTCTGGATTTTTTTTCTCATTTTGTCTGTCATAGTTGACGTGTACCTATGATGAAAATTACAGGCCTCTCTCATCATTTTAAGTGGGAGAACTTGCACAATTGGTGGCTGACTAAATACTTTTTCCCCCACTGTATATGTATTCTGTAGATCTATCTCTCTCTCTCTCTCTATATATATATATATATATATATATATATATATATATATATATATATATATATATATATATATATATATATATATATATATATATATAAAATCAATATTTATGTATTCTGTAATTCAATATATATGTATTATAATCAATATTTATGTATTCTGTAGTTCAATATATATATGCATTATAATCAATATATATGTATTATGATCAATATTT
>NW_025533707.1:135000-140000 GCF_020615455.1 Coregonus clupeaformis
AAACTTTTTCCAAAACACACAGTGTCTAAACTCTGGTGTCCAAATACCCAGCGCCCTAGACCTTCTGTCTAAGGACCGACTAGGATCACCCAGCCACATAATAATACACACAGGCACAAACGACCTGAGAACACAGCAGGAAAGGGTGGCCACATCACTCAAGGGCGTGATAGAAAAAGCTTCTTCTACTTTCCCCAACGCACAAGTGGTTATCTCAACCCTGTTACCACGAAAAGACTTCCACCCTGCTACCATACAGCGGGTAAACGCAAGTATTTCCCGTGACTGTGCATCAAAACCAAATGTCTTCCTGGCCCACCACTCCACCCTGGACGTGAACAGCCTTTACGACCAGGTCCACCTATACAAGGCAGCAGTGCCCACCTTCGCCCCGGACCCTAAAGGATATCGCCCTCAACCGCAGACCCAACACCTCACACAGGAGCAACAGATCAACAGACACCCCGCCCAGACCAGCGAGACACTCTCCCAGACCTGCGGGACCCCCCAGGACCTACACATAGAGGACCCCCGCAGAGAGGACCTACATCCAGACCACAGCACCATCAACCACATCTACACCCCCACCCCAACCAATTAACTCCCCCCAAGTCAACCATGCCCACACCCCATTTAGGCCCCCCTCAGATCAGACCTATGCCCCTCCTACCCACCCCAAGCCCCCACTCCCACAAAGAGGGCCTCAACATGAAAGTCACACATACGCCCAGGCCGTGAGCAGGCAAACAGGCCCAACACCCACTCTTACACTAGCCCAAGCCAATGGCATGTACCAGATGCTCAGCAGGCTCTGCTCACAATTACTGGCCTGAGGCCAAACCACACAACCAACAACATTAGACACTTTATGGAACACAAAGCCTTCACTATTTCATCCTGGAATATCCAAGGCCTGAGGTCATCTGCCTTTGGCCTAAGAGCAGGAATCTGGACTTCACCAAAGAAATCGGAAATACAGACATTGTCATCCTACAAGAAACATGGTATAGAGGAGACGGACCCACTGGTTGCCCTCTAGGTTACAGAGAGCTGGTAGTCCCATCCACCAAACTACCAGGTGTGAAACAGGGAAGGGACTCAGGGGGTATGCTAATTTGGTATAGAGCAGACCTAACTCACTCTATTAAATTAATCAAAACAGGAACATTTTACATTTGGTTAGAAATTCAAAAGGAAATTATCTCAACTGGAGAAAAATGTCCTCCTGTGTGCTACCTATATCCCCCCACTAGAATCCCCATACTTTAATGAAGACAGTTTCTCCATCCTGGAGGGGGAAATCAATAATTTCCAGACCCAGGGACATGTACTAGTCTGTGGCGACCTAAATGCCAGAACTGGACAAGAACCTGACACCCTCAGCACACAGGGGGACAAACACCTACCTGGAGGTGACAGCATTCCCTCCCCCATATGCCCCCTAGGCACAACTACGACAACATAACCAACAAAAATGGGTCACGACTCCTGCAGCTCTGTCGCACACTGGGTATGTACATAGTCAATGGTAGGCTTCGAGGGGACTCCTATGGTAGGTACACCTATAGCTCATCTCTTGGCAGTAGTACTGTAGACTACTTTATCACTGACCTCAACCCAGAGTCTCTCAGAGCGTTCACAGTCAGCCCACTGACACCCCTATCAGACCACAGCAAAATCACAGTCTACTTGAACAGAGCAATACTCAATCATGAGGCATCAAAGCCAAAAGAACTGAATCATATTAAGAAATGCTATAGATGGAAGGAAAGTAGTGTTGAAACCTACCAAAAACAATTAGGAAACAACAAATTCAATCCATTCTAGACAACTTCCTGGACAAAACGTTCCACTGTAATAGTGAAGGTGTAAACTTGGCAGTAGAAAACCTAAACAGTATATTTGACCTCTCAGCTTCCCTATCAAATCTAAAAATCTCTAACAGAAAACCAAAGAAAAGTAATAACAGTGATAAATGGTTTGATGAAGAATGCAAAAACCTAAGAAAGAAATTGAGAAACCTATCCAACCAAAAAACATAGAGACCCAGAAAACCTGAGCCTACGCCTTCACTATGGTGAATCACTAAAACAATACAGAAATACACTACGGAAAAAGAAGGAACAGCATGTCAGAAATCAGCTCAATGTAATTGAAGAATCCATAGACTCTAACCACTTCTGGGAAAATTGGAAAACACTAAACAAACAACAACACGAAGAGCTATCTATCCAAAACGGAGATGTATGGGTAAACCACTTCTCCAATCTTTTGGCCCTATAACAGAGAACAAACAGCAAAAAAATATACATGATCAAATGCAAATCTTAGAATCAACTATTAAAGACTACCAGAACCCACTGGATTCTCCAATTACATTGAATGAACTACAGGATAAAATACAAACCCTCCAACCCAAAAAGTCCTGTGGTGTTGATGGTATCCTCAATGAAATGATAAAATATACAGACCACAAATGTCAATTAGCTATACTTAAACTCTTTAACATCATCCTTAGCTCTGGCATCTTCCCCAACATCTGGAACCAAGGACTGATCACCCCAATCCACAAAAGTGGAGACAAATTTGACCCCAATAACTACCGTGGGATATGCGTCAACAGCAACCTTGGGAAAATCCTCTGCATTATCATTAACAGCAGACTAGTTCATTTCCTCAGTGAAAACAATGTACTGAGCAAATGTCAAATTGGCTTTTTACCAAATTACCGCACGACAGACCACGTATTCACCCTGCACACCCTAATTGACAAACAAACAAACCAAAACAAAGGCAAAGTCTTCTCATGCTTTGTTGATTTCAAAAAGCTTTTGACTCAATTTGGCATGAGGGTCTGCTATACAAATTGATGGAAAGTGGGGTTGGGGGAAAAACATACGACATTATAAAATCCATGTACACAAACAACAAGTGTGCGGTTAAAATTGGCAAAAAACACACATATTTCTTTCCACAGGGCCGTGGGGTGAGACAGGGATGCAGTTTAAGCCCCACCCTCTTCAACATATATATCAACGAATTGGCGAGGGCACTAGAACAGTCTGCAGCACCCGGCCTCACCCTACTAGAATCTGAAGTCAAATGTCTTCTGTTTGCTGACGATCTGGTGCTTCTGTCACCAACCAAGGAGGGCCTACAGCAGCACCTAGATCTTCTGCACAGATTCTGTCAGACCTGGGCCCTGACAGTAAATCTCAGTAAGACAAAAATAATGGTGTTCCAAAAAAGGTCCAGTTGCCAGGACCACAAATACAAATTCCATCTAGACACTGTTGCCCCTAGAGCACACAAAAAAACTATACATACCTCGGCCTAAACATCAGCGCCACAGGTAACTTCCACAAAGCTGTGAACGATCTGAGAGACAAGGCAAGAAGGGCCTTCTATGCCATCAAAAGGAACATAAAATTTGACATACCAATTAGGATCTGGCTAAAAATACTTGAATCAGTTATAGAACCCATTGCCCTTTATGGTTCTGAGGTCTGGGGTCCGCTCACCAACCAAGAATTCACAAAATGGGACAAACACCAAATTGAGACTCTGCATGCAGAATTCTGCAAAAACATCCTCCGTGTACAACGTAAAACACCAAATAATGCATGCAGAGCAGAATTAGGCCAATACCCGCTAATTATCAAAATCCAGAAAAGAGCCGTTAAATTCTATAACCACTTAAAAGGAAGCGATTCCCAAACCTTCCATAACAAAGCCATCACCTACGAGAGAGATGAACTTGGAGAAGAGTCCCCTAAGTAAGCTTGTCCTGGGGCTCTGTTCACAAACACAAACAGACCCCACACAGCCCCAGGACAACAACAACAACAACACAACTAGACCCAACCAAATCATGAGAAAACAAAAAGAGAATTACTTGACACATTGGAAATAACAAACAAAAAAACAGAGCAAACTAGAATGCTATTTGGCCCTAAACAGAGAGTACACAGTGGCAGAATACTTGACCACTGTGACTGACCCAAACTTAAGGAAAGCTTTGACTATGTACAGACTCAGTGAGCATAGCCTTGCTATTGAGAAAGGCCGCCGTAGGCAGACCTGGCTCTCAAGAGAAGACAGGCTATGTGCACACTGCCCACAAAATGAGGTGGAAACTGAGCTGCACTTCCTAACCTCCTGCCAAATGTATGACCATATTAGAGACACATATTTCCCTCAGATTACAGCGATCCACAAAGAATTCGAAAACAAACCCAATTTTGATAAACTCCCTTATCTACTGGGTGAAAAACCACAGTGTGCCATCACAGCTGCAAGATTTGTGACCTGTTGCCACAAGAAAAGGGCAACCAGTGAAGAACAAACACCATTGTAAATACAACCCATATTTATGTTTATTTATTTTCCCATTTGTACTTTAACTATTTGCACATTGTTACAACACTGTATATATACATAATATGACATTTGAAATGTCTTTATTCTTTTGAAACTTCTGAGTGTAATGTTTACTGTTAATATTTATTGTTTATTTCACTTTTGTTTACTATCTACTTCACTTGCTTTGGCAATGTTAACACACGTTTCCCATGCCAATAAAGCCCTTAAATTGAATTGAAATTGAATTGAGAGAGAGAGATGCCTGCAACAATCAATTGAAGGTGTTTGGAGACAGTGTTGGTGAAATACAACAACACAGCAGTTAGGCCACAATGTTCTCACCTCTCCTCTCCTCTCCTCTCCTCTCCTCTCCTCTCCTCTCCTCTCCTCTCCTCTCCTCTCCTCTCCTCTCCTCTCCCTCTCCTCTCCCTCTACCCTCCTCTCCTCTACCCTCCTCCCCTCTCCCCTCCTCCCCTCTCCTCCTCTCCTTTCCTCATTCCCTCTCCTCCTCTCCTCTCCTCTCCTCCCCTCATCTCCTCCCCTCCTCCTCTCCTCTCTCTCTCTAATTCAGATTGCTTTATTGGCATGAAATACAATTAGTAGATAATGCCAAAGCAGTGTAGTGGTACAACATTTCT
>NW_025533707.1:147500-157500 GCF_020615455.1 Coregonus clupeaformis
GAGACAGAGAGAGAGAGAGAGATTGAGAGAGAGAGAGAGACAGAGAGAGAGAGAGAGAGAGAGAGAGAGAGAGAGAGAGAGAGACAGAGAGAGAGAGACAGAGAGAGAGAGACAGAGAGAGACAGAGAGAGAGACAGAGAGAGACAGAATGAGAGAGAGAGAGAGAGAGAGAGAGAGAGAGAGAGAGAGACAGAGAGAGAGAGACAGAGAGAGACAGAGAGAGAGAGAGAGAGAGAGAGAGAGAGAGAGAGAGAGAGAGAGAGAGAGAGAGAGAGACAGAGAGAGAGAGAGAGAGAGATCTATCTTATCTACCAACATAGATAGGGAGAGAGATCTATAGAGAGAGAGAGAGAGAGAGATCTATCTCTTATCTACCAACATAGATAGGGCTCTAACTCCTCTAGCCCCACAGTGAAATAGGGTGCAGGCCAGGCAGCAGGCTGTTAGCCAACCTGCCAGCTTAGTGGAGTCTGCCAATAGCATAGTCAGTGTAGTCAGCTCAGCCATACCCATTGAGACTGTGTCTGTGCCTCGACCTAGGTTGGGCAAAACTAAACATGGTGGCGTTCACCCTAGCAATCTTATTAGGATAAAGACCTCCTCCATTCCTGCCATTATTGAAAGAGATCGTGATACCTCACATCTCAAAATAGGGTTACTTAATGTTAGATCCCTCACTTCAAAGGCAGTCATAGTCAATGAACTAATCACTGATCATAATCTTGATGTGATTGGCCTGACTGAAACATGGCTTAAGCCTGATGAATTTGCTGTGTTAAATGAGGCCTCACCTCCTGGTTACACTAGTGACCATATTCCCGTGCATCCCGCAAAGGCGGAGGTGTTGCTAACATTTACGATAGCAAATTTCAATTTACAAAAAAAAATGACGTTTTCATCTTTCGAGCTTCTAGTCATGAAATCTATGCAGCCTACTCAATCACTTTTTATAGCTACTGTTTACAGGCCTCCTGGGCCATATACAGCGTTCCTCTCTGAGTTTCCTGAATTCCTATCAGACCTTGTAGTCATAGCAGATCATATTCTAATTTTTGGTGATTTTAATATTCACATGGAGAAGTCCACAGACCCACTCCAAAAGTCTTTCGGAGCCATTATCGACTCAGTGGGTTTTGTCCAACATGTCTCTGGACCTACTCACTGCCACAGTCATACTCTGGACCTAGTTTTGTCCCATGGAATAAATGTTGTAGATCTTAATGTTTTTCCACAAAATCCTGGACTATCGGACCACCATTTTATTACGTTTGCAATCGCAACAAATAATCTGCTCAGACCCCAACCAAGGAGCATCAAAAGTCGTGCTATAAATTCTCAGACAACACAAAAATTCATTGATGCCCTTCCAGACTCCTTCTGCCTACCCAAGGACGTCAGAGGACAAAAATCAGTTAACCACTTAACTGAGGAACTCAATTTAACCTTGCGCAATACCCTAGATGCAGTTGCACCCCTAAAAACGAAAAACATTTGTCATAAGAAACTAGCTCCCTGGTATACAGAAAATACCCGAGCTTTGAAGCAAGCTTCCAGGAAATTGGAACGGAAATGGCGCCACACCAAACTGGAAGTCTTCCGACTAGCTTGGAAAGACAGTACCGTGCAGTACCGAAGAGCCCTCACTGCTGCTCGATCATCCTACTTTTCCAAATTAATCGAGGAAAATAAGAACAATCCAAAATTTCTTTTTGATACTGTTGCAAAGCTAACTAAAAAGCAGCATTCCCCAAGAGAGGATGGTTTTCACTTCAGCAGTGATAAATTCATGAACTTCTTTGAGGAAAAGATCATGACCATTAGAAAGCAAATTACGGACTCCTCTTTGAATCTGCGTATTCCTCCAGGGCTTAGCTGTCCTGGATCTGCGCTAGCTCTGCGAGGGCCTGGGATCGGGAGAGACACTTAAGTGTTTTAGTACTATATCTCTTGACACAATGATGAAAATAATCATGGCCTCTAAACCTTCAAGCTGCATACTGGATCCTATTCCTACTAAACTGCTGAAGGAGCTGCTTCCTGTGCTTGGCCCTCCTATGTTGAACATAATAAACAGCTCTCTATCCACCGGATGTGTACCAAACTCACTAAAAGTGGCAGTGATAAAGCCTCTCTTGAAAAAGCCAAACCTTGACCCGGAAAATATAAAAAACTATCGGCCTATATCGAATCTTCCATTCCTCTCAAAAATTTTAGAAAAAGCTGTTGCGCAGCAACTCACTGCCTTTCTGAAGACAAACAATGTATACGAAATGCTTCAGTCTGGTTTTAGACCCCATCATAGCACTGAGACTGCACTTGTGAAGGTGGTAAATGACCTTTTAATGGCGTCAGACCGAGGCTCTGCATCTGTCCTCGTGCTACTAGACCTTAGTGCTGCCTTTGACACCATCGATCACCACATTCTTTTGGAGAGACTGGAAACCCAAATTGGTCTACACGGACAAGTTCTGGCCTGGTTTAGATCCTACCTGTCGGAAAGATATCAGTTTGTCTCTGTGAATGGTCTGTCCTCCGACAAATCAACTGTACATTTCGGTGTTCCTCAAGGTTCCGTTTTAGGACCACTATTGTTTTCACTATATATTTTACCTCTTGGGGATGTTATTCGAAAACATAATGTTAACTTTCACTGCTATGCGGATGACACACAGCTGTACATTTCAATGAAGCATGGTGAAGCCCCCAAAATTGCCTTCGCTAGAAGCCTGTGTTTCAGACATAAGGAAGTGGATGGCTGAAAACTTTTTACTTTTAAACTCGGACAAAACAGAGATGCTTGTTCTAGGTCCCAAGAAACAAAGAGATCTTCTGTTAAATCTGACAATTCATCTTGATGGTTGTAAAGTCGTCTCAAATAAAACTGTGAAGGACCTAGGCGTTACTCTTGACCCTGATTCTCTCTTTTGACGAACATATCAAGACTGTTTCAAGGACAGCTTTTTTCCATCTACGTAACATTGCAAAAATCAGAAATTTTCTGTCCAAAAATGATGCAGAAAAATTAATCCATGCATTTGTTACTTCTAGATTAGACTACTGCAATGCTCTATTTTCCGGCTACCCGGATAAAGCACTAAATAAACTTCAGTTAGTGCTAAATACGGCTGCTAGAATCCTGACTAGAACCAAGAAATTTGATCATATTACTCCAGTGCTAGCTTCCCTACACTGGCTTCCTGTTAAGGCAAGGGCTGATTTCAAGGTTTTACTGTTAACCTATAAAAGCGTTACATGGGCTTGCTCCTACCTATCTTTCCGAGTTGGTCCTGCCGTACATACCAATACGTACGCTACGGTCACAAGACGCAGGCCTCCTAATTGTCCCTAGAATTTCTAAGCAAACAGCGGGAGGCAGGGCTTTCTCCTATAGATCTCCATTTTTATGGAACAGTCTGCCTACCCATGTGAGAGACGCAGACTCGGTCTCAACCTTTAAGTCTTTACTGAAGACTTATCTCTTCAGTAGGTCATATGATTGAGTGTAGTCTGGCCCAGGAGTGTGAAGGTGAACGGAAAGGCTGGAGCAACGAACAGCCCTTGCTGTCTCTGCCGGGCCGGTTCCCCTCTCCACTGGGGTTCTCTGCCTCTAACCCTGTTGCAGGGGCTGAGTCACTGGCTTGCTGGTGCTCTTTCATGCCGTCCCTGGGAGGGGTGCGTCACTTGAGTGGGTTGAGTTACTGACGTGATCTTCCTGTCTGGGTTGGCGCCCCCCCTTGGTTTGTGCTGTGGTGGAGACCTCTGTGGGCTATACTCGGCCTTGTCTCAGGATTGTAAGTTGGTGGTTGGGGATATCCCTCTAGTGGTGCGGGGGCTGTGCTTTGGCGGAGTGGGTGGGGTTATATCCTTCCTGTTTGGCCCTGTCCGGGGTTTCTTCGGATGGGGGCCACAGTGTCTCCCGGACCGCTCCTGTCTCAGCCTCCAGTATTTATGCTGCAGTAGTTTATGTGTCGGGGGCTGGGGTTAGTTGGTTATACCTGGAGTACTTCTCCTGTCTTATCCAGTGTCCTGTGTGAATTTAAGTATGCTCTCTCTAATTCTCTCGTTCTCTCTTTCTCTCTGAGAACCTGAGCCCTAGGACCATACGTCAGGACTACCGGGCATGATGACACCTTGCTGTCCCCAGTCCGCCTGGCCTTGCTGCTATTCCAGTTTCAACTGTTCTGCCTGCGGCTACGAAACCCCCTACCTGTCCCAGACCTGCTGTTTTCAACTCTAAATGATCGGCTATGAAAAGCCAACTGAGAGACCTGAGCCCTAGGACCATACGTCGGGACTACCGGCCGTGGTGACTCCTTGCTGTCCCCAGTCCGCCTGGCCTTGCTGCTATTCCAGTTTAAACTGTTCTGCCTGCGGTTATGGAACCCCTACCTGTCCCAGACCTGCTGTTTTAAACTCTAATGATCGGCTATGAAAAGCCAACTGAGATTTATTCCTGATTATTATTTGACCATGCTTGTCACTTATGAACATTTTTGAACATCTTGGCATGGTTCTGTTATAATCTCCACCCGGCACAGCCAGAAGAGGACTGGCCACCCCTCATAGCCTGGTTCCTCTCTAGGTTTCTTCCTAGGTTTTGCCTTTCTAGGGAGTTTTTCCTAGCCACCGTGCTTCTACACCTGCATTATTAGCTGTTTGGGGTTTTAGGCTGGGTTTCTGTACAGCACTTCGAGATATTAGCTGATGTAAGAAGGGCTATATAAAATAAAATTGATTGATTGATTGAGAGAGAGAGAGAGAGAGACAGAGAGAGAGAGAGAGAGAGAGAGAGACAGAATGAGAGAGCTAGAGTGTGTCAGAGAGAGAGAGACATAGAAACAGAATGAGGGATCTCTCTCTCTCCCCTCCCTCCCTCATACTCACCACACGGTGGTGTCCACAGAGCTGTCGTTGAGTTGTGTGTAGTCCAGTTGAGAGAAGAGAGGGAAGAGAACCTGTATTCCTCCTATAGAGTGGATGGCACTGTGGATGGAGTGGGTCACTGTGGCCTTCACATCCTACACATGAGAACACACCGTTAGGGATGTATACACACACACACACACACACACACACACACACACACACACACACACACACACTCTGTAAAATGGGGTCACTGTGACCTTCACATCCTACAGGAGAGTAAACATACCATCGATACACCGTTTGAAGTCAGACACACACACACACACACACACACACACACACACACACACACACACACCACCCTCCCCTCCCTCAACCCCCACCACCCTCCCTCCCTCCCTCAACCCCCACCACCCTCCCTCCCTCCCTCAACCCCCACTACCCTCCCCCGCCCCCTAACCTGCAGCATGAGTGCGTGTGGTGAGTGTACGAAGATGGATGGGTTCTCTCTGGGTGATGACTCCAGACAGAGCTGTGCGTCGGTGGCCTTGGCGTTGTAGGTGAAAGAGATGGAGCTGGCTAGCTTCCCGTCATACAGGACCTGCAGTACATTACATTACACATTTGAGTTATTCAACAGACTCTCTTACCCAGAGTGACTTACAGTCAGTGCATTCATCTCAAAGGGATACTGCAAGATTATGGCAAATAAGCTGTTTTTTTATCCTTAGCCAGAGTCAGATACCATTTTTTTATGCTAGCATACCCGTAGACTTCCAGTCATTGTGCTAACGCTAGTTAGCATTGGCTCATGAAACTACCTCCAACTTCCTTCATACTGCATGCAAAAAAAATCTTTAAAATGATATCCACGAGTTCATCTGACTCCGGGGAAGTAGATAAATATCCATTCAGCGTAGCTAGGTAAGAGGACCACATATCACAGTCACAGAATGTCAAACTCTTCCTACCTGCTTATGGTGCTCTGCCAGGTGGATATCACTCTCCGACTTAAACTTAAAGGTGCTCTACAGGAGGAGAGAGGGGGACAGGGGAGAGAGGGGGAGGGGGGATATAGAGGGGGAGGGGGATAGAGAGGGGGAGGGGGATATAGAGGGGGAGGGGGATAGAGAGGGGGAGGGGGGATATAGAGGGGGAGGGGGGATATAGAGGGGAGGGGGATATAGAGGGGGAGGGGGATATAGAGGGGGAGGGGGGATATAGAGGGGAGGGGGATATAGAGGGGGAGGGGGGATAGAGAGGGGAGGGGGGATAGAGAGGGGAGGGGGATATAGAGGGGAGGGGGATAGAGAGGGGGAGGGGGATATAGAGGGGGAGGGGGGTAGAGAGGGGAGGGGGATATAGAGGGGGAGGGGGATATATAGAGGGGGGAGGGGGATATAGAGGGGGAGGGGGGATAGAGGGGGGAGGGGGGATATAGAGGGGGAGGGGGATATAGAGGGGGGAGGGGGATATAGAGGGGGAGGGGGGATATAGAGGGGGAGGGGGATAGAGAGGGGGAGGGGGATATAGAGGGGGAGGGGGATATAGAGGGGAGGGGGGATATATAGAGGGGAGGGGGATAGAGAGGGGGAGGGGGGATATAGAGGGGGAGGGGGGATAGAGAGGGGGAGGGGGATAGAGAGGGGGAGGGGATAGAGAGGGGAGGGGATATAGAGGGGGAGGGGGATATAGAGGGGGAGGGGGATATGAGGGGGAGGGGGATATAGAGGGGGAGGGGGATAGAGAGGGGGAAGGGGGATAGAGGGGGAGGGGGGATATAGAGGGGGAGGGGGATATAGAGGGGGAGGGGGGATATAGAGGGGGAGGGGGATATAGAGGGGAGGGGGGATATAGAGGGGGAGGGGGATAGAGGGGGAGGGGGATAGAGAGGGGAGGGGGGATATAGAGGGGAGGGGGATATAGAGGGGGAGGGGGATATAGAGGGGGAGGGGGATATAGAGGGGGAGGGGGATAGAGAGGGGGAGTGAGGAGGGAGAGGGGGAGAGGTAGGAAAAAGGGGGAGAAATATATTTGTTTTAATACATGAAAGAAAAGAAATATGGAATAGATAGAGAGTGATAGATACATAATGGAATGAAATAGAATGGAGTGTGTGTTAGTCTAATGAACACAGTGTTAGTCTAATGAACACAGTGTTAGTCTAATGAACACAGTGTTAGTCTAATGAACACAGTGTTAGTCTAATGAACACAGTGTTAGTCTAATGAACACAGTGTTAGTCTAATGAACACAGTGTTAGTCTAATGAACACAGTGTTAGTCTAATGAACACAGTGTTAGTCTAATGAACACAGTGTTAGTCTAATGAACACAGTGTTAGTCTAATGAACACAGTGTTAGTCTAATGAACACAGTGTTAGTCTAATGAACACAGTGTTAGTCTAATGAACACAGTGTTAGTCTAATGAACACAGTGTTAGTCTAATGAACACAGTGTTAGTCTAATGAACACAGTGTTAGTCTAATGAACACAGTGTTAGTATAATGAACACAGCGTTAGTCTAATGAACACAGTGTTAGTCTAATGAACACAGTGTTAGTCTAATGAACACAGTGTTAGTCTAATGAACACAGTGTTAGTATAATGAACACAGTGTTAGTCTAATGAACACAGTGTTAGTCTAATGAACACAGTGTTAGTCTAGCTACTAAGGTTAACTTCTATGGGATCGGTATCCTGTATACGGGACGGGTGCGCTAATGTGATTAGCATGACTGTTGTAAGTAACAGCAAACTTTCCGGGACATAGACATGTCTTATATGGGCAGAAAGCTTACATTCTTGTTAATCTAACTGCACTGTCCAATTTACAGTAGCTATTACAGTGAAAAACATACCATGCCATTGTTTGAGGAGAGTGCACAACAACTAAAAACCTATCACAGCAACTGGTTTGATACATTCACCTATGAAGGTAAATAATGTACTTACATTCAGTAATCTTGCTCTGATTTGTCATCCTAAGGGTCCCAGAGATAAAATGTAGCATAGTTTTGTTTGATAAAATCCATTTTTATATTCAAATGTAGGAACTGGGTTCTACAGTTTGAACCCCTGCTGTCTCTAGCTCCACACCCACCCCGCCCGGCCATCTAGATGTGTGAAAGTTAGTGTATAAGCTAATGATCCATCATGTATGACATTCCTGGGAGTGTGTAAACTTACATTTTGTATTACCATATCATTTTTGTATGTTCTCTATAGTTATGTACTTGAAAATGTATCAATTGACCAATTCGGCACATTTGGGCAGACTTTAAACCAAGTAGTCCAGTATTGCAATGCTTCAATGGATCAATCTGAAACTTTGCACACACACTGCTGCCATCTAGAGGCCTAAATGGCAATATTATATTGTGGCCTTTCTCTTGCATTTCAAAGATGATAATAATTATAGAAAACGCATGTTTTTTTGTTTGTATTATCTTTTACCAGATCTAATGTGTTATATTCTCCTACATTAATTTCACATTTCCACAAACTTCAAAGTGTTTCCTTTCAAACGGTATCAATAATATGCATATCCTGGCTTCAGGTCCTGAGCTACAGGCAGTTAGATTTGGATATGTCATTTTAGGCGAAAATTGAGTCCGATCCTTAAAGAGGTTAACCTAGTTACCTACTAAAGTTAACCTAGTTACCTACTAAAGTTAACCTAGTTACCTACTAAGTATTTATACAAATAAGATCTCAACTAAACCCAGAATCAAAAGGGTTATCTGTCGCTCTGTGACCACCGGTACCTCCAGAACAAAGTAGACTCCAAATAGCCTACGAAGTTGCCAATGTCTTTGCAATTGCTACAAACAAGCAAAGAATAAAACGATGCTTCAACTGAAAACCGAGATGACTGCAAAATATAAATATAGTAGGCCTAAATACATTATATCAATCACATTAAAATACATTTGATGTTCATTCGGTTGAGTTCTGTTTTTACTACTTGCAGGCTACTGTCTGTAATTTCTCTCAATATATGTTATGATGTGTAACTACAGGTGCTCAATGAAGTGCTGCATCTTGATTCAGAGCATCGTTATAGGGCAAGCATAATAAGCCATAGGTGTTAATATCCCTCTAGGAGCTGATCCGTTGTCAGTATTGTGGAATAATTCTAATGTTAAGGTAAGATTTGAATGGAGAAAGCTGATCTGAGAGCAGTGCTGCTTTTCTTTTGATCCTATCAGTATCAACACATGCTCCAACGACGCACTTAGCCAATGTTCTCTCTATGTGCTTGTTTGGGAAACACTATTAAAAAGTTGGCTAGTAAATATTGATGAATCGCAACTTGGAAACGAGGCCCTGATCTTCCAGTGTCCAGTGAACAGCTTGTTGGGAGTGCCATGCTGCTCCAACCCTAATGGACTGGTGAACAGCTTGTTGGGAGTGACACTGATGCGTCCCAAATGGACTGGTGAACAGCTTGTTGGGAGTGACATGCTGCTGCCACCCTAATGGACTGGTGAACAGCTTGTTGGGAGTGACATGCTGCTGCCACCCTAATGGACTGGTGAACAGCTTGTTGGGAGTGACATGCTGCTGCCACCCTAATGGACTGGTGAACAGCTTGTTGGGAGTGACATGCTGCTGCCACCCTAATGGACTGGTGAACAGCTTGTTGGGAGTGATATGCTACTGCAACCCTAATGGACTGGTGAACAGCTTGTTGGGAGTGATATGCTACTGCAACCCTAATGGACTGGTGAACAGCTTGTTGGGAGTGACACTGATGCGTCCCAAATGGCACCGTTAGGGAAAAGGATGACATTTGGGACGCAGCTGCTGTCTGGACACTACTAGACTGAAGATCAATCTATGACACCCTCATTATCGCACCGCACACGGATACACGGATACACGGATACACGGGGACACGGATACACGGGGACACGGGGACACGGATACACGGATACACAGGGACACGGATACACGGAGACACGGATACACGGATACACGGGGACACGGATACACGGATACACGGGGACACGGATACACGGATACACGGATACACGGGGACACGGATACACAGATACACGGGGACACGGATACACGGGGACACGGATACATGGATACACGGATACACGGGGACACGGATACACGGAAA
>NW_025533707.1:167500-182500 GCF_020615455.1 Coregonus clupeaformis
GGCTGAGGTTACAGGGCTGAGGTTACAGGGCTGAGGTTACAGGGCTGAGGTTACAGGGCTGAGGTTTCAGGTTACAGGGCTGAGGTTTCAGGTTACAGGGCTGAGGTTTCAGGTTACAGGGCTGAGGTTTTAGGTTACAGGGCTGAGGTTTTAGGTTACAGGGCTGAGGTTACAGGGCTGAGGTTACAGGGCTGAGATTTTAGGTTACAGGGCTGAGGTTTCAGGTTACGGGTTACGGGGCTGATATTTCAGAGGTTACAGGGCTGAGGTTTTGGGTTACAGGGCTGAGGTTACAGGGCAGAGATTTCAGGTTACGGGGCAGAGATTTTAGAGGTTTTTGGGCCTACAGCAGTTGGGCTTATAATTTTCCTCCATAAGAAGGTTAAATAATGGAGGGAATGTCTCTCTCTCTCTCTTCTTTTCTCTGGCCCCTTTCCCAAATTTGCCCTCTTCCGGTGTGTGTAAGAGTCTGTGTGTGAGATAATAACCTAAAGCTGCTTGTGAAAGGAGGGGGAGGAGAGGGCTGAGAGGGGATAGGGCAGAGGAGAGGAGAGGGGGAAGAGAGAGGAGGTAGAGGAGAGGGGGAAGAGGAGAGGAGGAAGAGGAGAGGAGAGGGGGAAGAGGAGAGGGGGAAGAGGAGAGGAGAGGAGGAAGAGGAGAGGAGGAAGAGGAGAGGGGGAAGAGGAAGAGGAGAGGGGGAAGAGGAGAGGGGGAAGAGGAGAGGGGGAAGAGGAGAGGAGGAAGAGGAGAGGGGGAAGAGGAGAGGGGGAAGAGGAGAGGGGGAAGAGGAGAGGGGGAAGAGGAGAGTGGGAAGAGGCGAGGGGGAAGAGGAGAGGAGGAAGAGGAGAGGAGAGGAGGAAGAGGAGAGGGGGAAGAGTAGAGGGGGAAGAGGAGAGGAGGAAGAGGAGAGGGGGGAAGAGGAGAGGAGGAAGAGGAGAGGGGGAAGAGGAGAGGAGAGGAGGGAGAGGAGAGGGGGAAGAGGAGAGGAGGAAGAGGAGAGGGGGAAGAGGAGAGGAGGAAGAGGAGAGGGGGGAAGAGGAGAGGAGGAAGAGGAGAGGGGGAAGAGGAGAGGAGAGGAGGGAGAGGAGAGGGGGAAGAGGAGAGGAGGAAGAGGAGAGGGGGAAGAGGAGAGGAAGAGGAGAGGGGGAAGAGGAGAGGAGGAAGAGGAGAGGAGGAAGAGGAGAGGGGGAAGAGGAGAGGAGAGGAGGGAGAGGAGAGGGGGAAGAGGAGAGGAGGAAGAGGAGAGGGGGAAGAGGAGAGGGGGAAGAGGAGAGGGGGAAGAGGAGAGGAGGAAGAGGAGAGGGGGAAGAGTAGAGGAGGAAGAGGAGAGGGGGAAGAGGAGAGAGGGAAGAGGAGAGGAGAGGAGGAAGAGGAGAGGGGGAAGAGGAGAGGAGGAAGAGGAGAGGGGGAAGAGGAGAGGGGGAAGAGGAGAGGGGGAAGAGGAGAGGAGGAAGAGGAGAGGAGAGGAGGAGGAGGAGAGGATTTTGCTGGTGTCTGCAAAGCTGTTTCTGGGTGAGGATTGTGTACACACACACACACACACAGACACACACAGACACACACACAGACACACACACACTACAACAAGGTAACTTATACATTGGTCAAATGGCAGCATCACACACAGCATGCCAACTCAGCACTCCTCATGAGGGCAGTCTGCCATGTGTGAGGCAGCAGGACGGTGCTGACTGTGTGATTGACAGATCTTATCTCCTCCCATCACTACTCAGGCTGCTTCCCAAATGGAACCCTATTCCCTACATAGTGCACAGGGCTCTGGTCAAAAGAAGTGCACTATATAGGGAAGAGTGTGCCAATTGGGATGGACCCTCAGTGTCAGCCACACTGTGGATGTAAGCACCAAATCAATGTGTGTGTGTGTGTGTGTGTGTGTGTGTGTGTGTGTGTGTGTGTGTGTGTGTGTGTGTGTGTGTGTGTGTGTGTTGCCTACCTTGCGGGGTTGAAAGTCGTACTTCACACAGTGTTGGAAGCCTTTCCCCTTGGACTTGAGTGATGTCACGATCAGACAGTTCCCCACAAAGTGAGCTGAGTAACCAATACCTTTACTGGTCCGAAAACTAGAGAGGAGAGAGGGGGGAGGAGGGGAGAGAGGGGGAGGGGGGAGAGAGGGGGAGGAGGGGAGAGAGGAGGGAGAGAGGAGGGGGGAGAGGAGAGAGGGGGAGAGATGAGGGGGGTTGGAGGAGGAGAGAGGGGGAGGAGGGGAGGGGGGAGAGGAGAGGGGGGAGAGGAGAGGGGGGTTGGAGGAGAGAGGAGAGGGAGGGGGGAGAGAGAGGTGGGGTTGGAGGAGAGAGGAGAGAGGGGGGAGGAGAGGAGGGGGGAGAGGAGAGGGGGGGTTGGAGGAGAGAGGAGAGAGGAGGGGAGGGGGGAGAGAGGAGAGAGGAGGGGGAGAGAGGGGGGGAGAGGAGAGAGTGGGGAGGAGGGGAGGGTGGGAGAGAGAGGAGAGGGGGGGTTGGAGGAGAGAGGAGAGAGGAGGGGAGGGGGGAGGAGAGAGGAGAGAGGAGGGGAGGGGGGAGGAGAGAGGAGAGAGGAGGGGAGGGGGGAAAACTTTACATAAACAGTATTTTCATGATGAACCTCAACCTCCTCTTCTTGATGTTAAATCAGCAGCCAGCTGAGTTCAACCAAGTCTCTTTTTCCACCATCCCCAAAACACGTTCTCATCCCTGAAGCATTCACATGTTAAAACAGCCCAACACTAGCATTAGCCCCCATACAGACTTTAAGCACACTTCAAACAGGCCTAAATCTGTGTGAAGTGAATTCCCAGTGTGTATCCAGCCAGTGTATTGCTGTGTTGTCTCCAGGAGTGACGTGGTGTCGAGGCCTGTGTCAGACAGGGGGCTAAAGTAGAAGGGGTGGCTGGGGAAAGGTGATACGGCTCTGGGTTATCAGTCAGGCCACAGCAGGGCCTCCCCTCCATCTCTCCCCCACTCCTCTCCGTTCCCACACAGCAGCTCTCTCCCTCTCTCGGCTCTCAGGAGAGCTCAGCTGTCACCATGACAATGGGTGGTTACCAGGGAGACGGGATTACAAGCTCTCTCCCGGCTTCGGTCAGGGCTCATCCCCTATGATGATGTCATCTGGAGCAGGTAATGCTGGGATACGGAACACAAATCAATGTTCCGTTGTATAATAGCTTTTACAGAGTTTAGATTTCACAGGCTTCAAAATAGGCAGCCATCTCTTCACGGAACACAGCTTTGAATATGGAATAGGGCCTATATGTTTTATTCACAACCAGAGCTAAAGGCAAAGATATAGGCTGCCTGTGAACCCAATTAGGACCCACCCATATCTAGAGATATAAAATCTATATCTTTGACCACAACACTCTCTGGGTGCAGGCAAAGCCTACTGTCTGCTGAATGATGTTCACTTTGAATATTATACATTCACAGCCAGCCGTCCTGATCAAATTAACTACTGGAGCGCGTACGGGGGGCACGTTCAATCTTCTGGTTTGACTATAACAACAAACTGTTAGAGGCTACTGTAATAACTAACTGTTAGAAGCTACTGTAATAACTAACTGTTAGGAGCTACTGTAATAACTAACTGTTAGAAGCTACTGTAATAACTAACTGTTAGAAGCTACTGTAATAACTAACTGTTAGAATCTACTGTAATAACTAACTGTTAGAAGCTACTGTAATAACTAACTGTTAGAAGCTACTGTAATAACTAACTGTTAGAGGCTACTGTAATAACTAACTGTTAGAAGCTACTGTAATAACTAACTGTTAGAAGCTACTGTAATAACTAACTGTTAGAAGCTACTGTAATAACTAACTGTTAGAGGCTACTGTAATAACTAACTGTTAGAGGCTACTGTAATAACTAACTATTAGAAGCTACTGTAATAACTAACTGTTAGAAGCTACTGTAATAACTAACTGTTAGAAGCTACTGTAATAACTAACTGTTAGAAGATAATGTAATAACTAACTGTTAGAAGTTACTGTAATAACTAACTGTTAGAAGCTACTGTAAGAACTAACTGTTAGAAGCTACTGTAATAACTGACTGTTAGAAGCTACTGTAATAACTAACTGTTAGAGGCTACTGTAATAACTAACTGTTAGAGGCTACTGTAATAACTAACTGTTAGAAGCTACTGTAATAACTAACCGTTAGAAGCTACTGTAATAACTAACCGTTAGAAGCTACTGTAATAACTAACCGTTAGAAGCTACTGTAATAACTAACTGTTAGAAGCTACTGTAATAACTAACTGTTAGAAGCTACTGTAATAACTAACTGTTAGAAGCTACTGTAATAACTAACTGTTAGAAGCTACTGTAATAACTAACTGTTAGAAGCTACTGTAATAACTAACTGTTAGAAGCTACTGTAATAACTAACTGTTAGAAGCTACTGTAATAACTAACTGTTAGAAGCTACTGTAATAAGTTATAAAAAAACAGTTAGACACATCAGCGTGCAGGTGAGGTCTTATTAAAACGTGAGACATGGGCCTGTGCCTGTGTAATGGGAAAGTATTTGAATTTACTGTTGATATGGATTGATATGTAATAAACTTGATGGTATGTGTGAGGAGACACAGACAGATGCATTTCCTTGGGGGAAGGGAAACAGGACTTAACCATGTTTAAGTAAGTACTTATGTTTCTACCATTGACCTGTTTAACTGCCAGAATCAAATGTCTGCTAGCGTTGAATGTTTATGGTTAAAGTTTGACGGCAGACTGGGCCGGGACACACTGATAACGTATCTGTGACACTGTGTGATTCTGTAGCAGCTGATGTTGTGACTTCCTACAAGGCTCTCAGGCTGGTGTTTACAGAGCATTAGGTGCTGTGTGGTGATGTGACTTCCTACAAGGCTCTCAGGCTGGTGTTTACAGAGCATTAGGTGCTGTGTGGTGATGTGACTTCCTACAAGGCTCTCCGGCTGGTGTTTACAGAACATTAGGTGCTGTGTGGTGATGTGACTTCCTACAAGGCTCTCCGGCTGGTGTTTACAGAACATTAGGTGCTGTGTGGTGATGAGACTTCATACAAGGCTCTCAGGCTGGTGTTTACAGAGCATTAGGTGCTGTGTGGTGATGTGACTTCCTACAAGGCTCTCAGTCTGGTGTTTACAGAGCATTAGGTGCTGTGTGGTGATGTGACTTCCTACAAGGCTCTCAGGCTGGTGTTTACAGAGCATTAGGTGCTGTGTGGTGATGTGACTTCCTACAAGGCTCTCAGGCTGGTGTTTACAGAGCATTAGGTGCTGTGTGGTGATGTGACTTCCTACAAGGCTCTCCGGCTGGTGTTTACAGAGTATTAGGTGCTGTGTGGTGATGTGACTTCCTACAAGGCTCTCAGGCTGGTGTTTACAGAGCATTAGGTGCTGTGTGGTGATGTGACTTCCTACAAGGCTATCCGGCTGGTGTTTACAGAACATTAGGTGCTGTGTGGTGATGTGACTTCCTACAAGGCTCTCAGGCTGGTGTTTACAGAACATTAGGTGCTGTGTGGTGATGTGACTTCCTACAAGGCTCTCCGGCTGGTGTTTACAGAACATTAGGTGCTGTGTGGTGATGTGACTTCCTACAAGGATCTCAGGCTGGTGTTTACAGAACATTAGGTGCTGTGTGGTGATGTGACTTCCTACAAGGCTCTCCGGCTGGTGTTTACAGAGCATTAGGTGCTGTGTGGTGATGAGACTTCATACAAGGCTCTCAGGCTGGTGTTTACAGAGCATTAGGTGCTGTGTGGTGATGTGACTTCCTACAAGGCTCTCAGTCTGGTGTTTACAGAGCATTAGGTGCTGTGTGGTGATGTGACTTCCTACAAGGCTCTCAGGCTGGTGTTTACAGAGCATTAGGTGCTGTGTGGTGATGTGACTTCCTACAAGGCTCTCAGGCTGGTGTTTACAGAGCATTAGGTGCTGTGTGGTGATGTGACTTCCTACAAGGCTCTCCGGCTGGTGTTTACAGAGTATTAGGTGCTGTGTGGTGATGTGACTTCCTACAAGGCTCTCAGGCTGGTGTTTACAGAGCATTAGGTGCTGTGTGGTGATGTGACTTCCTACAAGGCTCTCCGGCTGGTGTTTACAGAACATTAGGTGCTGTGTGGTGATGTGACTTCCTACAAGGCTCTCAGGCTGGTGTTTACAGAACATTAGGTGCTGTGTGGTGATGTGACTTCCTACAAGGCTCTCCGGCTGGTGTTTACAGAACATTAGGTGCTGTGTGGTGATGTGACTTCCTACAAGGCTCTCAGGCTGGTGTTTACAGAACATTAGGTGCTGTGTGGTGATGTGACTTCCTACAAGGCTCTCCGGCTGGTGTTTACAGAGCATTAGGTGCTGTGTGAATAATATATATGGGCCTTCACAATAATAATTTACAGTTTTTACTGATAAGCTGTAAATAACTGTAAATCGCATTGCACTTTGGTTGGTTTCGGGTCTTGCTTTTAATAATACATGTTTCTCAGGAGCACTAGAGAGATCAGTCTCTCTCTGTCAATAAACTCAAACAGAGATTTTTGCGAGCATGTCAGGCTTGAGAGAGAGAGACTGAAGGAGAGAGTGAGAGACTGAAGGAGAGAGTGAGAGACTGAAGGAGAGAATGAGAGACTGAAGGAGAGAGTGAGAGACTGAAGGAGAGAGTGAGAGACTGAAGGAGAGAGTGAGAGACTGAAGGAGAGAGTGAGAGACTGAAGGAGAGAATGAGAGACTGAAGGAGAGAATGAGAGACTGAAGGAGAGAGTGAGAGACTGAAGGAGAGAGTGAGAGACTGAAGGAGAGAGTGAGAGACTGAAGGAGAGACTGAAGGAGAGAGTGAGAGACTGAAGGAGAGAGTGAGAGACTGAAGGAGAGAGTGAGAGACTGAAGGAGAGAGTGAGAGACTGAAGGAGAGAGTGAGAGACTGAAGGAGAGAGTGAGAGGTAGCTGTAATAAAAGGTCATAGCTAATGAAGGGTGACTGTGGCTAACGGCCTCCCCCCCACCCGAGATCTGGGCGATCATCAACGGACTCATCTGACATTTAACACCATGTAAAGTCATTTATCTATTCTTTATTTATGTCTGGATTGTATTTATTCACTTATTAGTCATTTCTCTATAATCCATCTACAGTGGGGGAAAAAAAGTATTTAGTCAGCCACCAATTGTGCAAGTTCTCCCACTTAAAAAGATGAGAGAGGCCTGTAATTTTCATCATAGGTACACGTCAACTATGACAGACAAAATTAGAAAAAAAAATCCAGAAAATCACATTGTAGGATTTTTAATGAATTTATTTGCAAATTATGGTGGAAAATAAGTATTTGGTCAATAACAAAAGTTTCTCAATACTTTGTTATATACCCTTTGTTGGCAATGACACAGGTCAAACGTTTTCTGTAAGTCTTCACAAGGTTTTCACACACTGTTGCTGTTATTTTGGCCCATTCCTCCATGCAGATCTCCTCTAGAGCAGTGATGTTTTGGGGCTGTCGCTGGGCAACACAGACTTTCAACTCCCTCCAAAGATTTTCTATGGGGTTGAGATCTGGAGACTGGCTAGGCCACTCCAGGACCTTGAAATGCTTCTTACGAAGCCACTCCTTCGTTGCTCGGGCGGTGTGTTTGGGATCATTGTCATGCTGAAAGACCCAGCCACGTTTCATCTTCAATGCCCTTGCTGATGGAAGGAGGTTTTCACTCAAAATCTCACGATACATGGCCCCATTCATTCTTTCCTTTACACGGATCAGTCGTCCTGGTCCCTTTGCAGAAAAACAGCCCCAAAGCATGATGTTTCCACCCCCATGCTTCACAGTAGGTATGGTGTTCTTTGGATGCAACTCAGCATTCTTTGTCCTCCAAACACGACGAGTTTAGTTTTTACCAAAAAAGTTCTATTTTGGTTTCATCTGACCAAATGACATTCTCCCAATCCTCTTCTGGATCATCCAAATGCACTCTAGCAAACTTCAGACGGGCCTGGACATGTACTGGCTTAAGCAGGGGGACACGTCTTTCACTGCAGGATTTGAGTCCCTGGCGGTATAGTGTGTTACTGATGGTAGGCTTTGTTACTTTGGTCCCAGCTCTCTGCAGGTCATTCACTAGGTCCCCCCGTGTGGTTCTGGGATTTTTGCTCACCGTTCTTGTGATCATTTTGACCCCACGGGGTGAGATCTTGCGTGGAGCCCCAGATCGAGGGAGATTATCAGTGGTCTTGTATGTCTTCCATTTCCTAATAATTGCTCCCACAGTTGATTTCTTCAAACCAAGCTGCTTACCTATTGCAGATTCAGTCTTCCCAGCCTGGTGCAGGTCTACAATTTTGTTTCTGGTGTCCTTTGACAGCTCTTTGGTCTTGGCCATAGTGGAGTTTGGAGTGTGACTGTTTGAGGTTGTGGACAGGTGTTTTTTATACTGATAACAAGTTCAAACAGGTGCCATTAATACAGGTAACGAGTGGAGGACAGAGGAGCCTCTTAAAGAAGAAGTTACAGGTCTGTGAGAGCCAGAAATCTTGCTTGTTTGTAGGTGACCAAATACTTATTTTCCACCATAATTTGCAAATAAATTCATAACAAATCATACAATGTGATTTTCTGGATTTTTTTTCTCAGTTTGTCTGTCATAGTTGACGTGTACCTATGATGAAAATTACAGGCCTCTCTCATCTTTTTAAGTGGGAGAACTTGCACAATTGGTGGCTGACTAAATACTTTTTTTCCCCACTGTATATATCCAGAGTTCAGTCACTTATTTTGGGATGCCAGTTTGATGAATTGAAATCAGTGACAGGTTGGGGTTAGGTTAGATGGAGGTTGGGGTTAGGTTAGATGGAGGTTGAGGTTAGGTTAGATGGAGGTTGGGGTTAGGTTAGATGGAGGTTGGGGTTAGGTTAGATGGAGGTTGGGGTTAGGTTAGATGGAGGTTGGGGTTAGGTTAGATGGAGGTTGGGGTTAGGTTAGATGGAGGTTGGGGTTAGGTTAGATGGATGTTGGGGTTAGGTTAGATGGAGGTTGGGGTTAGGTTAGATTAGGGTAACGTTAGTTTGTTAGGTGTCAAACAATTAAAACGTACAGGGGAAAAAAAGACAACAAAAAGACAAGAAATCAAGAACAAACTAATCTGCTTAACAACCCAAATAGCACTGTATCAGTTATCAAATGCAATCTGTACGTATAAACACCGGGAGAATTTACACAAGATCAGTTAAGAATGTACAGCAGTAGATATATTAGAGTGAGCTATATCAATACATGTGTATAAACAGGGTAAAAACGTACAGTAGTTTATGTTAAAGGTTAGGTTAGGTTAGGTTAGTTGAGGTTAGGTTAGTTTAGGTTGAGGTTAGGTTAGTTGAGGTTAGGTTAGTTTAGGTTGAGGTTAGGTTAGTTTAGGTTGAGGTTAGGTTAGTTGAGGTTAGGTTAGTTTAGGTTGAGGTTAGGTTAGTTTAGGTTGAGGTTAGGTTAGTTGAGGTTAGGTTAGTTTAGGTTGAGGTTAGGTTAGTTGAGGTTAGGTTAGTTTAGGTTGAGGTTAGGTTAGTTGAGGTTAGGTTAGTTTAGGTTGAGGTTAGGTTAGTTTAGGTTGAGGTTAGGTTAGTTGAGGTTAGGTTAGTTTAGGTTAGGTTAGTTTAGGTTGAGGTTAGGTTAGTTGAGGTTAGGTTAGTTTAGGTTGAGGTTAGGTTAGTTGAGGTTAGGTTAGTTTAGGTTGAGGTTAGGTTAGTTGAGGTTTGGTTAGTTTAGGTTGAGGTTAGGTTAGTTGAGGTTAGGTTAGTTTAGGTTGAGGTTAGGTTAGTTGAGGTTTGGTTAGTTTAGGTTGAGGTTAGGTTAGTTTAGGTTCGGTTAGTTTAGGTTGAGGTTAGGTTAGTTTAGGTTCGGTTAGTTTAGGTTGAAGTTAGGTTAGTTTAGTTTAGGTTGAGGTTAGGTTAAGTTAGGTTAGGTTAGGTTAGGTTGAGGTTAGGTTAGTTTAGTTTAGGTTCGGTTAGTTTAGGTTGAGGTTAGGTTAGGTGAGGTTGAGGTTAGGTTAAGTTAGGTTGAGGTTAGGTTGAGTTAGGTTGAGGTTAGGTTAGTTTAGGTTTGGTTAGTTTAGGTTGAGGTTAGGTTAGGTGAGGTTGAAGTTAGGTTGAGTTAGGTTGAGGTTAGGTTAGTTTAGGTTCGGTTAGTTTAGGTTAGGTTAAGTTAGGTTGAGGTTAGGTTGAGTTAGGTTGAGGTTAGGTTAGTTTAGGTTGAGGTTAGGTTAGTTTAGGTTGAGGTTCGGTTAGTTTAGGTTGAGGTTAGGTTAGTTTAGGTCGAGGTTAGGTTAGTTGAGGTTGAGGTTAGGTTAGTTGAGGTTAGGTTAGTTTAGGTTGAGGTTAGGTTAGTTGAGGTTAGGTTAGTTTAGGTTGAGGTTAGGTTAGTTGAGGTTAGGTTAGTTTAGGTTGAGGTTAGGTTAGTTTAGGTTGAGGTTAGGTTAGTTGAGGTTAGGTTAGTTTAGGTTAGGTTAGTTTAGGTTGAGGTTAGGTTAGTTGAGGTTAGGTTAGTTTAGGTTGAGGTTAGGTTAGTTGAGGTTAGGTTAGTTTAGGTTGAGGTTAGGTTAGTTGAGGTTAGGTTAGTTTAGGTTGAGGTTAGGTTAGTTGAGGTTAGGTTAGTTTAGGTTGAGGTTAGGTTAGTTGAGGTTTGGTTAGTTTAGGTTGAGGTTAGGTTAGTTTAGGTTCGGTTAGTTTAGGTTGAGGTTAGGTTAGTTTAGGTTCGGTTAGTTTAGGTTGAAGTTAGGTTAGTTTAGGTTGAGGTTAGGTTAAGTTAGGTTAGGTTAGGTTAGGTTAGGTTGAGGTTAGGTTAGTTTAGGTTCGGTTAGTTTAGGTTGAGGTTAGGTTAGGTGAGGTTGAGGTTAAGTTAGGTTGAGGTTAGGTTGAGTTATGTTGAGGTTAGGTTAGTTTAGGTTTGGTTAGTTTAGGTTGAGGTTAGGTTAGGTGAGGTTGAAGTTAGGTTGAGTTAGGTTGAGGTTAGGTTAGTTTAGGTTCGGTTAGTTTAGGTTAGGTTAAGTTAGGTTGAGGTTAGGTTGAGTTAGGTTGAGGTTAGGTTAGTTTAGGTTGAGGTTAGGTTAGTTTAGGTTAAGGTTCGGTTAGTTTAGGTTGAGGTTAACTTAGTTTAGGTCGAGGTTAGGTTAGTTGAGGTTATGTTAATTTAGGTTGAGGTTTGGCTAGTTTAGGTTGAGGTTAGGTTAGTTTAGGTTGAGGTTAGGTTAGTTGAGGTTCGGTTAGTTTAGGTTGAGGTTGAGGTTAGGTTAGTTGAGGTTCGGTTAGTTTAGGTTGAGGTTAGGTTAGGGGAGGTTGTAGTTCTCACCAGTAGAGGTATGGTTTGTCCTTGTCTACGTTGATGTTGTTGAGGGGATCTTGTCTGAACCAGGTGTTGAGAGTGAAGCCGTTCTGATAAGGCCACTTAGCGATGGGTGGCAACGCTATGGCCTGTGGGAGGAGACAGAACACACCATCAGCCAATCACAATCACAGACACAACACATCAGCCAATCACAATGACAGACACAACACATCAAGTCACCGACAGGAAGTCTATCAAGTCACCGACAGGAACCTAGCACCAAAAAATGGACTATTTGACCTGGTTGAAAAATGACTCTTCATCTGTGTGAAACTGTATGAAAAGATGACTATTTATCTGTGTAGAATGACTATTCTGTCTGTGTGAAACTATATGAAAATATGACTATTTATATGTGTAGAATGACTACTCTGTCTGTGTGAAACTATATGAAAAGATGACTATTTATATGCGTAGAATGACTATTCTGTCTGTGTGAAACTATATGAAAAGATGACTATTTATATGTGTAGAATGACTATTCTGTCTGTGTGAAACTATATGAAAAGATGACTATTTATATGCGTAGAATGACTATTCTGTCTGTGTGAAACTATATGAAAAGATGACTATTTATATGTGTAGAATGACTATTCTGTCTGTGTGTATTACATGCCTACTTGGCTTGGAATATTTGGAAGGGAGGTGATCACTACACAACATGACAGGTGTATGTACAGGTGTTTGTATGGGTGTGTGTGTGTGTGTGTGTGTGTGTGTGTGTGTGTGTGTGTGTGTGTGTGTCTGTGTGTATGTATGTGTGTGTGTGTGTGTGTGTGTGTGTATGTGTGTGTGTGTGTGTGTGTGTGTGTGTCTTTGTGTCTGTGTGTATGTGTGTGTGTGTCTGTGTGTCTGTGTGTGTGTGTGTGTGTGTGTGTCTGTGTGTGTGTGTGTGTGTGTATGTGTGTGTGTGTCGTGTGTGTGTGTGTGTGTGTGTGTGTCTGTGTGTGTGTGTGTGTGTGTGTGTATGTGTGTGTGTGTCTGTGTGTATATGTGTGTGTGTGTGTGTGTGTGTGTGTGTGTGTGTGTGTGTGTGTGTGTGTGTGTGTGTGTGTGTGTGTGTGTGTGTGTGTGTGTGTGTGTGTGTGTGTGTGTGTGTGTGTGTGTGTGTGTGTGTGTGTGTGTGTGTGTGTGTGTGTCTCTCACCGCTGCACTGCGACCAGGGAAGTTGAAGAAGGTGTCTGGACCGTGTCTCTGAGGCATCAGGTTCAACACAGACAACAACTTGATAGAATGTCTCGGCTGGAAGAGGAGAGGAGAGAGTGATGAGAGAGGAGGAGAGGAGTAGGGGAGAGGGGGAGGAGAGGAGAGGGGAGGAGAGGAGTAGGGGAGAGGGGAGGAGAGGAGAGGGGGATCAGAGAGAAGGGGAGGGATGAGGGGAGAGGGGAGGAGGGGAGAAGGGAGGAGAGGAGAGGGAGGAGAGGAGTAGGGGATCAGAGAGAGGGGGAGGGATGAGGGGAGAGGGAGGAGGAGGAGGGGAGAGGGGAGGAGAGGAGTAGGGGATAAGAGAGAGGGGGAGGGATGAGGGGAGAGGGGAGGAGGGGAGAGGGGAGGAGAGGAGTAGGGGATCAGAGAGAGGGGGAGGGATGAGGGGAGAGGGGAGGAGGGGAGAGGAGAGAGTGATGAGAGAGGAGGAGAGGAGTAGGGGATCAGAGAGAGGGGGAGGGATGAGGGAGAGGGGAGGAGGGGGAGAGAGGAGGAGAGGAGTAGGGGATAAGAGAGAGGGGGGAGGGATGAGGGGGAGGGGAGGAGGGGAGAGGGAGGAGAGGAGTAGGGATCGAGAGAGGGGGAGGGATGAGGGGAGAGGGAGGAGGGGAGAGGGGAGGAGAGGAGTAGGGGATCAGAGAGAGGGGGAGGATGAGGGGAGAGGGGAGGAGGATCAGAGAGGGGGGAGGGATGAGGGGAGAGGGGAGGAGAGGAGTAGGGGATCAGAGAGAGGGGAGGGATGAGGGAGAGGGAGGGAGGGGAGAGGGGAGGAGGATATGAGAGGAGTAGGGGATCAGAGAGAGGGGGAGGGATGAGGGGAGAGGGGAGGAGAGGAGTAGGGGATCAGAGAGAGGGGGAGGGATGAGGGGAGAGGGGAGGAGGGGAGAAGGGAGGAGGCAGTAGCAAGGGGCAGAGGGGAAAAGGAGAGAATGAGAGAGGGAGGAACGTAGAGGAGAGAGGAGGATAGGAGAAGAGGAGGAGAGGAGAAGAGGAGAGGAGGAGGAGAGGAGAAGGAGGAGATGAGGAGGAGATGAGAGGAGGAGCGGAGAAGAGGAGGAGGAGGAGGAGAGGAGGAGATGAGAGGAGGAGAGGAGGATATGATAGGGGGGGAGGAGGAGATGAGAGGAGGAGATGAGAAGAGGAGGAGGAGAGGAGGAGAGGAGAAGAGGAGGAAGAGAGGAGGAGATGAGAGGAGGAGGAGGAGGAGGAGAGGAGGAGATGAGAGGAGGAGAGGAGAAGAGGAGGATGAGAGGAGGAGGAGGAGGAGAGGAGAAGAGAGGAGGAGATGAGAGGAGAAGAGAGGAGGAGATGAGAGGAGGAGGAGGAGAGGAGGAGATGAGAGGAGGAGCGGAGAGGAGAAGAGGAGAGGAGAAGAGGAGAGGAGAAGAGGAGAGGAGAAGAGGAGGAGGAGGGGGAGATGAGAGGAGGAGAGGAGGAGAGGAGGAGGAGGAGAGGAGGAGGAGGAGGAGAGGAGGAGGAGAGAGGAGGAGGAGAGGAGAAGAGGAGGAGGAGGAGAGGAGGAAGTTAGATTAAATCAGGAGAGGTAGTGACATTCCTAACCATCACAGACACTGAGGAAGGATAGGAGAATACCACAGTGTGACATCATCAGCCCTACCACAACCCTATTGGATCAATAAGCCGTCAATCACCTCTGCCCACGCCTGGCAACAGCTGATCAATACCACGGCAACTCGCTAACAAATCTATCCCGGGAGAGGATAGGGATAGAGGGAGGTGAGGGTTTTGTCATAGTCTGGGGGTGGTAGGGAGGAGGAGGAGGAGGGGTGAGGAGAGATAGAGATGGAGGGGAAGAAGGATAGAGGGATTGAGAGGGAGGGATGGAAGGAGAGGAGAAATGAGGATGTTCGTAGGCTAGGGGCAACCGGGTCAGGATAGGGGGACAGGGTGATTAGGGATGGATAGATGGCGAGGAGGAGGGAAGGGGGAGGAGAGAGGGAGGAGTGCTGTAGATCTTTACATATCTGTCTGTGACCACACCTCTCCCCTCGTCCCCACACCCACCAACCAATGTCACCTCCTTTCAGCCCACACACAGCCCTTCACACTTCTACTCTGTCTCACCCAGCCCAACCCAGCTTCCCCACAGACAGTCACCCAGCCCAGCACAGCTTCCCCACAGACAGTCACCCAGCCCAGCACAGCTTCCCCACAGACAGTCACGCAACCCAGCTTCCCCACAGACAGTCACCCAGCCCAGCACAGCTTCCCCACAGACAGTCACCCAGCCCAGCACAGCTTCCCCACAGACAGTCACCCAGCCCAGCACAGCTTCCCCACAGACAGTCACGCAACCCAGCTTCCCCACAGACAGTCACCCAGCCCAGCACAGCTTCCCCACAGACAGTCACCCAGCCCAGCCCAGCCCAGCTTCCCCACAGACAGTCACCCAGCCCAGCACAGCTTCCCCACAGACAGTCACCCAGCCCAG
>NW_025533707.1:187500-200000 GCF_020615455.1 Coregonus clupeaformis
CTTCTACTTGGAGTTAGCTCTGCAAATAGTACTGCTGGGTGACCTGAAAAGTAATATAATATAGTAATACTCTTAGAAAAAAAAATGTATCTTTAATTTACAATCTGTAGAAACTATGAGACTAGAAAGGTTCAGAACTTTTGTGAAACATCACAGCACAGTTGAAAAATATATGGCAATTAGAAATCACAACTGGATGGTCTTCAGTGATAGATGGGAGGGGTTGAGAGTAGCTGAAGGATGGGACTAAAAACAAACAAAAGATAACTATTGTAGAATATACTGTGTCCGTAAAATGTATATAGTATGTATAAACAGGAAGTGGAAGACTATGTGTTGTTGTCCATTAGTTTACTCCAATTAGGGGAGAGGTGGTAGGATTAGGGGAAAATAATAAAGGAAAAATATCAACAACAAAAATAATATATACAGTGCCTTCGGAAAGTATTCAGACCCCTTGACGTTTTCTAAAATGGATTAAATAGATAAAAAATCCTCAGCAATCTACACACAAAAAACCCAGAAATACCATATTTACATAAGTATTCAGACTCTTTGCTACGAGACTCGAAATTGAGCTCAGGTGCATCCTGTTTCCATTGATCATCATTGAGATGTTTCTACAACTTGATTGGACTCCACCTGTGGTAAATTCAATTGATTGGACATGATTTGGAAAGGCACACACCTGTCTATAAAATGTCCTACAGTTGACAGTGCACATCAGAGGAAAGACCAAGCCATGAGGTCGAAGGAATTCTCCATAGAGCTCCGAGACAGGATTGTGTCGAGGCACAGATCTGGGGAAGGGTGCCAAAATAATTCTGCAGCATTGAAGGTCCCCAAGAACACAGTGGCCTCCGTCATTCTTAAATGGAAGAAGTTTGAAACCACCAAGACTCTTCCTAAGAGCTGGCCGCCCGGCCAAACTGAGCAATCGGGGAGAAGGGCCTTGGTCAGGGAGGTGACCAAGAACCCGATGGTCACTCTGACAGAGCTCCAGAGTTCCTCTGTGGAGATGGGAGTACCTTCCAGAAGGACAACTATCTCTGCAGCACTCCACCAAATCAGGCCTTTATGGTAGAGTGGCCAGACGGAAGCCACTCCTCAGTAAAAGCCACATGACAACTTGGAGTTTGCCAAAAGGCACCTAAAGACTCTCAGACCATGAGAAACAAGATTCTCTGGTCTGATGAAACCAAGATTGAACTCTTTGGCCTGAATGCCAAGCGTCACATCTGGAGGAAACCTGGCACCATCCCTACGGTGAAGCATTGTGGTGGCAGCATCATGCTGTGGGGATGTTTTTCAGCGGCAGGGACTGGGAGACTAGTCAGGATCGAGGCAAAGATTAACGGCGCAAAGTACAGAGAGATCCTTGATGAAAACCTGCTCCAGAGTGCTCAGGACCTCAGACTGGGGCGAAGGTTCACCTTCCAACAGGACAACGACCCTAAGCACACAGCCAAGACAACGCAGGAGTGGCTTCGGGACAAGTCTCTGAATGTCCTTGAGTGGCCCAGCCAGAGCCCGGACTTGAACCCGATCAAACATCTCTGGAAAGACCTGAAAATAGCTGTGCCGCAACGCTGAATAATTTTTTATTTGTAATAAATGTGCAGAAAAATCTAAAAACCTGTTTTCGCTTTGTCATTATTATGTTATATTATGGGGTATTATGTGTATATTTCTGAGGATTCTTTTTTTAATGCATTTTAGAATAAGGCTGTAGCGTAACAAAATGTGGAAAAAGTCAAGGGATCTGAATCCTTTCCTAAGGCAATATTAAAGCTGATCCATCCACAAAAAATCTAAAACGTTCCCAAAATGCACAGGTTTTTCATAAATACCAGTTGGAAGAGTTCAAATATCAGGAGGGAATAAGCAGGAAATCCGGAATCCTACAACGAAAACCTGGAATTTGGGAGAAATTTTGCAACCCTATGATTGACCTTATGACCTTATGACCTCCTAATTATTTGGATTATTTTCTTTTAGAACTATCCTCTCTTTCAATGTGTATACACTTGTGTGTATATTAAAGCAATAAGGCCCGAGGGGGTGTGGTACATGGCCAATATAACACGGCTAAGGGCTGTTCTTAGGCACGACGCAACGCATATTGGCCTTATACAGTGAGGGAAAAAAGTATTTGATCCCCCGCTGATTTTGTACGTTTGCCCACTGACAAAGAAATGATCAGTCTATAATTTAAATTTAAATAAATCAATTTATAACATTTTTGACATGCGTTTTTCTGAATTTTTTTGTTGTTATTCTGTCTCTCACTGTTCAAATAAACCTACCATTAAAATTATAGACTGATCATTTCTTTGTCAGTGGGCAAACGTACAAAATCAGCAGGGGATCAAATACTTTTTTCCCCTCACTGTATCATAAACCCCCCGAGGAGCCTTATTGATATTATAAACTGGTTGCTAAGGTAATTAGAACAGTAAAAATATATGTTTTGTCATACCCCTGATATACCACGGCTGTCAGCCAATCAGCATTCACGGCTCGAACCACCCAGTTTATAAATGGCTTTTTACCACTAAGTTGTTCTTTAATCTATCAATCTATTATCTACATCGGGGGTGTCCACCAACAGACCCAGTCCACCAACAGACCCAGTCCACCAACAGACCCAGTCCACCAACAGACCCAGTCCACCAACAGACCCAGTCCACCAACAGACCCAGTCCACCAACAGACCCAGTCCACCAACAGACCCAGTCCACCAACAGACCCAGTCCACCAACAGACCCAGTCCACCAACTCATTTTGCCCCAGTTCAGTCTTCAACAAAATCTGGAGGGCCACACTGAAAATGTGGTGTCCCAGACCTGCTGTTTTCAACTCTTAATGATCGGCTATGAAAAGCCAACTGAGATTTATTCCTGATTATTATTTGACCATGCTTGTCACTTATGAACATTTTTGAACATCTTGGCATGGTTCTGTTATAATCTCCACCCGGCACAGCCAGAAGAGGACTGGCCACCCCTCATAGCCTGGTTCCTCTCTAGGTTTCTTCCTAGGTTTTGGCCTTTCTAGGGAGTTTTTCCTAGCCACCGTGCTTCTACACCTGCATTACTAGCTGTTTGGGGTTTTAGGCTGGGTTTCTGTACAGCACTTCGAGATATTAGCTGATGTACGAAGGGCTATATAAAATAAAATTGATTTGATTTGATTTGATTTGGTATATTTCCTTGATGTCAAAATCTGCTAAAAATAGTCCTCTATCCACCGTTTCTGGAATGTTCTATTCTCCCTGCCTGTCCAGTGATTATTATGAATGTAGGTCCATTGACTGTGCACAGTGATTATTAGCCAGCTGGACAGTCAAGAAACTGTATGATCCCTTATTGATGTCACTTGTTAAAATCCACTTCAAAATCAGTGTAGATGAAATGGAGGAGACATGTTAAAGAAGGATTTCTAAGCCTTGAGACAAGTGAGACATGGATTGTGTATGTGTGCCATTCAGAGGGCGAAAGTGCCTTTCAACGGGGTATGGTAGTAGGTGCCTGGCGCACCGGTTTGAGTGTGTCAAGAACTGCAACGCTGCTGGGGTTTTCACGATCAACAGTTTCCCGTGTGTATCAACAATGGTCCACCACCCAAAAGACATCCAGCCAGCTTGATACAACTGTGGGAAGCATGGGCCAGCATCCGTGTGGAACGCTTTAAATACCTTGTAGGGTCAATGCCCTGACGAATTGAGGCTATTCTGAGGGCAAAAAGTAGGGGGGGACTCAATATTAGGAAGGTGTTCCTAATGTTTTGTACACTCAATGTTACAGAATATATAGAATGTATTGTAATAATATAGTTTTTCTCACCTCAGTATATACAGTGCATTCGGAAAGTATTCAGACTTTTTCCAAATTTTGTTACGTTACAGCCTTATTCTAAAATTGATTAAATAAAACATTTTTCATCAATCTACACACAATACCCCATAATGACAAAGCTAAAACAGGTTTTTAAAATGTTTAGCAAATTTATAAAAATAAAAAAAATAATGTTTGTTCTTGAGTGGCTCAGCCAGAGCTCAGACTTGAACATCTCCGGAGAGAACTGAAAATAGCTGTGCAGCGACGCTCCCCATCCAACCTGACCGAGCTTGAGAGGATCTGCAGAGAAGAATGGGAGAAACTCCCCAAATACAGGTGTGCCAAGCTTGTAACGTCATACCCAAGAAGACTCGAGGATGTAATCGCTGCCAAGGGTTACATCCTAACATGGTCCAAGCACACCGAAACAGTCGTGAAGAGGGCACGACAAAACCTAAGGAGACTGAAAAGATTTGGCATGGGTCCTCAGATCCTCAAAAAGTTCTACAGCTGCACCATCGAGAGCATCCTGACTGGTTGCATCACCGCCTGGTATGGCAACTGCTCGCCTCCGACCGCAAGGCACTACAGAGGGTAGTGCGTACGGCCCAGTACATCACTGGGGCCAAGCTTCCTGCCATCCAGGACCTCTATACCAGGCGGTGTCAGAGGAAGGCCCTCATAATTGTCAAAGACTCCAGCCATCCTAGTCATAGACTGTTCTCTCTGCTACCGCACGGCAAGCGGTACCGGAGCGCCAAGTCTAGGTCCAAAAGGCTCCTTAACAGCTTCTACCCCCAAGCCATAAGACTCCTGAACAGCTAATCAAATGGCCACCCAGACTATTTGCATTGCGTAGTAGTAGTAGTAGCAGTAGTACGTTGCTAGGTAACGACATAAACAAATGTACTTGCCATGTGTATGTTGTCTAGTATATCAACAATGGGAATTCCAAACTAGGGGTGTGATGTTTAAACGTTTAAACACATTTGGGATCGTTAACATTTAGGAAAAACATTATTTATTTATTATTTTACAAAATTAGAAATCACAGTGCAGTTATCACAAAACTACCACTTACAGCCCCGATTATCATCGTAAAGGCAAACATTTTTAAAAATCAAATATCTACCGTAACAATCCTGGAGGTAGGAGGCGATATGCATCTTTCAAATGATTTGCCTCGGCATGGATATAAAGTCATCGACAGTTGGAAAAAACGGCAGAGAGTGAGACAGGGAAGCGACAGCAGAGAAGCAATACTTTGAGAAGTTAAATGAGAAGGTGAAATGCAAACTTTGCAAGGTGTAATTGAGCTACAGTGGCAGTGCAGGAAGGGAGGCACCGTGAGACCCACCGTGAGAACCAACCCGTTGCTGGCAGCAGTGCGATAAGGGACGGGGTGAGAAAATCACAGCGCTGATTACAGAAATGATTGCAGTTGATATGCAGCCGTTGTCAACGGTAGAGGACGTCGGCTCCAACACCCTAATGGCATGCCTAGAACCAGACTACTAGACGACATGTTGGAAAAAAACGTGACGGTCCTGATGGAGCAAATTGTACAATGATTGTTCTGCAAGTACAAAGTGCGAGCTCTCAAACACCATACGTGGCGTTATAACAACAGATTGTTGGACGTCTATGAACACGCTGTCGTACATCACTGTACTGACTCATGGAGGAGAGGCACACAACAAAGAACCTTAAAACGGCATTAATACCATCATTTCTGAGTAGGTGGGGGGACAGCAGTAAGGTGGGCTCTGTCTGGTAGGTTGCCAGGACAGCAGTAAGGTGAGAGCTGTCTGGTAGGTTGCCAGGACAGCAGTAAGGTGGGCTCTGTCTGGTAGGTTGCCAGGACAGCAGTAAGGTGAGAGCTGTCTGGTAGGTTGCCAGGACAGCAGTAAGGTGAGAGCTGTCTGGTAGGTTGCCAGGACAGCAGTAAGGTGAGAGCTGTCTGGTAGGTTGCCAGGACAGCAGTAAGGTGAGCTGTCTGGTAGGTTGCCAGGACAGCAGTAAGGTGAGAGCTGTCTGGTAGGTTGCCAGGACAGCAGTAAGGTGAGAGCTGTCTGGTAGGTTGCCAGGACAGCAGTAAGGTGAGAGCTGTCTGGTAGGTTGCCAGGACAGCAGTAAGGTGGGCTCTGTCTGGTAGGTTGCCAGGACAGCAGTAAGGTGAGAGCTGTCTGGTAGGTTGCCAGGACAGCAGTAAGGTGAGAGCTGTCTGGTAGGTTGCCAGGACAGCAGTAAGGTGAGAGCTGTCTGGTAGGTTGCCAGGACAGCAGTAAGGTGAGAGCTGTCTGGTAGGTTGCCAGGACAGCAGTAAGGTGAGAGCTGTCTGGTAGGTTGCCAGGACAGCAGTAAGGTAGAGCTGTCTGGTAGGTTGCCAGGACAGCAGTAAGGTGAGAGCTGTCTGGTAGGTTGCCAGGACAGCAGTAAGGTGAGCTCTGTCTGGTAGGTTGCCAGGACAGCAGTAAGGTGAGAGCTGTCTGGTAGGTTGCCAGGACAGCAGTAAGGTGAGAGCTGTCTGGTAGGTTGCCAGGACAGCAGTAAGGTAAGAGCTGTCTGGTAGGTTGCCAGGACAGCAGTAAGGTGAGCTCTGTCTGGTAGGTTGCCAGGACAGCAGTAAGGTGAGCTCTGTCTGGTAGGTTGCCAGGACAGCAGTAAGGTGAGAGCTGTCTGGTAGGTTGCCAGGACTGCAGTAAGGTGAGAGCTGTCTGGTCGGTTGCCAGGACTGCAGTAAGGTGAGAGCTGTCTGGTAGGTTGCCAGGACAGCAGTAAGGTGAGAGCTGTCTGGTAGGTTGCCAGGACAGCAGTAAGGTGAGCTCTGTCTGGTAGGTTGCCAGGACAGCAGTAAGGTGAGAGCTGTCTGGTAGGTTGCCAGGACAGCAGTAAGGTGAGAGCTGTCTGGTAGGTTGCCAGGACAGCAGTAAGGTGGGCTCTGTCTGGTAGGTTGCCAGGACAGCAGTAAGGTGAGAGCTGTCTGGTAGGTTGCCAGGACAGCAGTAAGGTGAGCTCTGTCTGGTAGGTTGCCAGGACAGCAGTAAGGTGAGAGCTGTCTGGTAGGTTGCCAGGACAGCAGTAAGGTGGGCTCTGTCTGGTAGGTTGCCAGGACAGCAGTAAGGTGAGAGCTGTCTGGTAGGTTGCCAGGACAGCAGTAAGGTGAGAGCTGTCTGGTAGGTTGCCAGGACAGCAGTAAGGTGAGAGCTGTCTGGTAGGTTGCCAGGACAGCAGTAAGGTGAGAGCTGTCTGGTAGGTTGCCAGGACAGCAGTAAGGTGAGAGCTGTCTGGTAGGTTGCCAGGACAGCAGTAAGGTGAGCTCTGTCTGGTAGGTTGCCAGGACAGCAGTAAGGTGAGAGCTGTCTGGTAGGTTGCCAGGACAGCAGTAAGGTGGGCTCTGTCTGGTAGGTTGCCAGGACAGCAGTAAGGTGAGATCTGTCTGGTAGGTTGCCAGGACAGCAGTAAGGTGAGAGCTGTCTGGTAGGTTGCCAGGACAGCAGTAAGGTGAGAGCTGTCTGGTAGGTTGCCAGGACAGCAGTAAGGTGGGCTCTGTCTGGTAGGTTGCCAGGACAGCAGTAAGGTGAGAGCTGTCTGGTAGGTTGCCAGGACAGCAGTAAGGTGGGCTCTGTCTGGTAGGTTGCCAGGACAGCAGTAAGGTGAGAGCTGTCTGGTAGGTTGCCAGGACAGCAGTAAGGTGAGAGCTGTCTGGTAGGTTGCCAGGACAGCAGTAAGGTGGGCTCTGTCTGGTAGGTTGCCAGGACAGCAGTAAGGTGAGAGCTGTCTGGTAGGTTGCCAGGACAGCAGTAAGGTGAGCTCTGTCTGGTAGGTTGCCAGGACAGCAGTAAGGTGGGCTCTGTCTGGTAGGTTGCCAGGACAGCAGTAAGGTGAGAGCTGTCTGGTAGGTTGCCAGGACAGCAGTAAGGTGAGAGCTGTCTGGTAGGTTGCCAGGACAGCAGTAAGGTGAGAGCTGTCTGGTAGGTTGCCAGGACAGCAGTAAGGTGAGAGCTGTCTGGTAGGTTGCCAGGACAGCAGTAAGGTGAGCTCTGTCTGGTAGGTTGCCAGGACAGCAGTAAGGTGAGAGCTGTCTGGTAGGTTGCCAGGACAGCAGTAAGGTGAGAGCTGTCTGGTAGGTTGCCAGGACAGCAGTAAGGTGAGAGCTGTCTGGTAGGTTGCCAGGACAGCAGTAAGGTGAGAGCTGTCTGGTAGGTTGCCAGGACAGCAGTAAGGTGAGAGCTGTCTGGTAGGTTGCCAGGACAGCAGTAAGGTGAGAGCTGTCTGGTAGGTTGCCAGGACTGCGGTAGATTGAACTGCACTGCCCCCCTAGCGGTCATACGCAGGACCATATCTGAATTGTGAATTCATGTCATTTTAAAGATTTATTAAACGATGTTTAAACAATAAATATTTGCATTTTAAAAGTTTTTTTTGGTAAAAACATTTGTCATGTCCCCATTTCAAAACCACCCGTTGTATAATGTATCGTAATAATATAGTATTTCTTACCTCAGTATATATAAAGTACCGTAAAACTTCAATTAAACGCAGAGTCTCAAATAGCCGCCTGGCCCTTTTAATAGCCGGGCAACGGTACACATTTCAGCAAATAAACGCCTGTTTCAATTAAACGCTGTGTCTAAATGAATTGTTTACAAGGTTTGATATTTGATTTGTTACATTCAATATTCAGTAATGACAAAATAAATTATGGCAATCATCAGTTTTTATCGCCAGTAAGAAACTGCTAGCCATTGTCTGCTAACAGCTGAGAACTGCTAGCTAACTGGCAAGCACAAAAACAGTTAACAACCTCGGGAGTACAAACCCCCAGAAATCTGCAGATTGCCATCTAGTGGCGTAAGTAAGAACTGCTGAAAATGAGGAGAATATTGTTTTTCAGTCAAGGATTATTTTATCTATATTTTAAATAGAGGCTAACACAAAAGAAATGGGACCCAGTGTGATAAATGATAACAAACTAGAGCAGGAAACGAAGTAATTGATTAAAATGCTGAAAGTGAATGCTGGAATTAAAAAATGTACTATGCAAGTGAGCAAAAGCTGTGTGCATTAAGGAAATAGAAGCCTGGCTCAAATAGAAGCCTGTCTCTAATAGCCTGTTGTGTTCAGTGATTTAAGCAAATAAACACCTGGGCTATTAATTTAAGTTTTACGGTATATAGTAAATAGAGTGTATTGTACTAATATAGTATTTCTCACCTCAGTATATATATAGTATATTGCATATAGAATGTATTGTAATAATATAGTATTTCTTACCTCAGCCTGGCAGGTGACTTCGCAGTGAGACAGCAGGTCGACCATACAGCCGATACTCTCACTTTCCTGAATGATGAAGTTCATCTCTAGGTCAAACTCACCCCCAACCAGCTGGAGAGAGACAGCGAGAGAGGGAGGGAGGAGTGGGTGGGGAAAGAGAGGGGAGGGTAAAGGGGGAAGAAAAACGAAATAATGATTTAGTGAAGTGTTTAAACTCTCAGGGGGAGGAGAGTAGAGCTGGGGTTGCGTCCTAGTGCACTAGTATCTCACCAGAGCCCATAGAGCCCATAGGTTCCTGGTTAAAAGTAGTGCACTATGTAGGACGTAGGGTGCCATTTGGAACGTAGATCCTGATAGATGCAAATTACTGTTTACTAATGCTGCAGGCCACAGAACACAGTGGCAAATACATCTCTCACTCCTTCATTCTCTCTATACTTCTTTCTCCACCTCTCTCCTTCCTCTCGCTCTCTCTCCATCTCCACCTCTCTCCTTCCTCTCGCTCTCTCTCCATCTCACCTCTCTCCTTCCTCTCGCTCTCTCTCCATCTCACCTCTCTCCTTCCTCTCGCTCTCTCTCCATCTCACCTCTCCCCTTCCTCTCGCTCTCTCTCCATCTCACCTCTCTCCTTCCTCTCGCTCTCTCTCCATCTCACCTCTCCCCTTCCTCTCGCTCTCTCTCCATCTCACCTCTCTCCTTCCTCTCGCTCTCTCTCCATCTCACCTCTCCCCTTCCTCTCGCTCTCTCTCCATCTCACCTCTCTCCTTCCTCTCTCTCGCTCTCTCTCCATCTCACCTGTCTCCTTCCTCTCGCTCTCTCTCCATCTCACCTCTCCCCTTCCTCTCGCTCTCTCTCCATCTCACCTCTCTCCTTCCTCTCGCTCTCTCTCCATCTCACCTCTCTCCTTCCTCTCGCTCTCTCTCCATCTCACCTCTCTCCTTCCTCTCGCTCTCTCTCCATCTCACCTCTCTCCTTCCTCTCGCTCTCTCTCCATCTCACCTCTCTCCTTCCTCTCGCTCTCTCTCCATCTCACCTCTCTCCTTCCTCTCGCTCTCTCTCCATCTCACCTCTCTCCTTCCTCTCGCTCTCTCTCCATCTCACCTCTCTCCTTCCTCTCGCTCTCTCTCCATCTCACCTCTCTCCTTCCTCTCGCTCTCTCTCCATCTCACCTCTCTCCTTCCTCTCGCTCTCTCTCCATCTCACCTCTCTCCTTCCTCTCGCTCTCTCTCCATCTCACCTCTCTCCTTCCTCTCGCTCTCTCTCCATCTCACCTCTCTCCTTCCTCTCGCTCTCTCTCCATCTCACCTCTCTCCTTCCTCTCGCTCTCTCTCCATCTCACCTCTCTCCTTCCTCTCGCTCTCTCTCCATCTCACCTCTCTCCTTCCTCTCGCTCTCTCTCCATCTCACCTCTCTCCTTCCTCTCGCTCTCTCTCCATCTCACCTCTCTCCTTCCTCTCGCTCTCTCTCCATCTCACCTCTCCCCTTCATCCTCTCTCCATCTCACCTCTCTCCTTCCTCTCGCTCTCTCTCCATCTCACCTCTCCCCTTCCTCTCGCACTCTCTCCATCTCACCTCTCTCCTTCCTCTCGCTCTCTCTCCATCTCACCTCTCCCCTTCCTCCTCTCTCCATCTCACCTCTCCCCTTCCTCTCGCTCTCTCTCCATCTCACCTCTCTCCTTCCTCTCACTCTCTCTCCATCTCACCTCTCCCCTTCCTCTCGCTCTCTCTCCATCTCACATCTCTCCTTCCTCTCGCTCTCTCTCCATCTCACCTCTCCCCTTCCTCTCGCTCTCTCTCCATCTCACCTCTCTCCTTCCTCTCGCTCTCTCTCCATCTCACCTCTCCCCTTCCTCTCGCTCTCTCTCCATCTCACCTCTCTCCTTGCCTTCCCTTCTCCCTCAATTCAAATTCATTTCAATTTAAGGGCTTTATTGGCATGGGAAACATATGTTAACATCGCCAAAGCAGGTGAAGTAGATAATAAACAAAAGTGAAATATACAATACAAAATGATCAGTAAACTCTCTCTCTGTGAAGAGGTTAATAAGACAACAATCACTCAAAACAACAGGCAGAAAATGTTCCCCCTCGATAGCCTCCTGAAACACACACACACACACACACACACACACACACACACACAGAGAGAGAGAGAGAGAGAGAGAGACACAGAGCTCTGCTTGACACACTAAAATATCCTTTCAATTCTGCCAAAGCTTCCCCACAGAAGAAGAAGAATGGAAATATGATTAAAGGAACCTGTCTCATTTCTATTTCCTCCTCCCAGATGTTGTACATTTGTGTTGTAGCCCTGAATACTGATTTACCTCATCATGTTCCCCGAGGAGAGGTGTGAAAACCCTTGCATTAAAACATTCAGGTCAGTCCATGAACAGAAATAGGACATGGTGCTATAGCTAGAAGTAGCTTAGCCACACACACACACACACACACACACACACACACACACACACACACCGTTCTGTACAGGAAATGGTTTTGGTGGTCATGGTAACCTAATCAAAGCTATTAAGACCTATTTGTCTGAGCATTAGAGAGAAAGCTGTACATATGACACAGAGAGAGCGATAGAGAGAGAGCGAGAGCGAGAGCGAGAGCGAGAGCGAGAGAGAGAGAGAGAGAGAGAGAGAGAGAGAGAGAGAGAGAGAGAGAGAGAGAGCGAGAGCGAGAGAGAGAGAAGCGACAGTTTACTGATCAACAAGCACATGGCCAGACAGAAGGCCAGACAGATGAATAGGTAGGTAGGTAGGTAGGTAGGTAGGTAGGTAGGTAGGTAGGTACAGACCGACCGACCGACCGACCGACCGACCCATAGCACCACTGGAAACTACTGCTGCTGTTTTAAAGGGGCGATCCGTGATTAATATGTCCACTGTAAAACAAGTGGTAGGGTAACAGTAGAGCTGGGATGACAAACCGACATTGCCTACTTACCAAACATTTTTGCATAAGTCTGTAATTTTCTGTGATTTTGCTACACAACGTTCCTGTAGATTGTTCTAACTGTGGAGAAGGCTGCCTTCTCTCCCTCCCTCTCCCCACTGTGGAAAAGGCTGCCTTCTCTCCCTCCCTCTCCCCACTGTGGAGAAGGCTGCCTTCTCTCCCTCCCTCTCCCCACTGTGGAGAAGGCTGCCTTCTCTCCCTCCCTCTCCCCACTGTGGAGAAGGCTGTAGGCTGCTGACTCCCTCCCTCTCCCCACCATGGAGAAGGCTGCCTTCTCTCCCTCCCTCTCCCCACTGTGGAGAAGGCTGTAGGCTGCTGACTCCCTCCCTCTCCCCACCATGGAGAAGGCTGCCTTCTCTCCCTCCCTCTCCCCACTGTGGAGAAGGCTGCCTTCTCTCCCTCCCTCTCCCCACTGTGGAG
>NW_025533707.1:207500-230000 GCF_020615455.1 Coregonus clupeaformis
TCTATGTCTGGCCGCAGCACTACGGAGGGATCCACTAGCTGATCAGAAAGCTGTAGGGGGATGTTAGGGGGAGGGGGGGTCGACAGTTCACACTCGTTCTAGCCAGGTCCTGTATATAAATGCTAAGTCCCCCTTCCAACATCACATAAACATGATTACACACCACAAAAATAGAGGTCAGACAGTGCATTAAAAAGTCACCCACTGAGTGTTCTCTCTCAAAGCTTCACAATACAATAAATCCATCTCACTGACTAGAAAGAGAGGGAGACAGAGAAAATGATAGTGAGAGAAGAGAGAGAGAGAGAGAGAGAGAGAGACAGAGAGAAAGAGAGAGAGACACAGAGAGAGAGAGAGAGATTTAGAGAGATATGGGGAGAGAGAGAGAGAGATATATGGGGGAGAGAGAGAGAGAGAGAGAGAGAGAGATTGAGAGAGAGAGAGAGAGAGAGAGAGAGAGAGGGAGAGAGAGAGGGAGACATGAAAGGTGTGAGGAGAAAGACAGAGAGAGAGAGCAGTAGTGGGTTGAGATATCAGTCAGAGTGACGGATGAAGACTTATCTTCATAAGTAGTAACATCAGTAGTAATAGTGGTAGTAACAGTGGTAGTAACATTACTAGTATCAGTGGTAGTATCAGTGGTAGTATCAGTGGTAGTATCAGTGGTAGTAACATTACTAGTATCAGTGGTAGTATCAGTGGTAGTAACATTACTAGTATCAGTGGTAGTAACATTACTAGTATCAGTGGTAGTATCAGTGGTAGTAACAGTGGTAGTAACAGTGGTAGTAACAGTGGTAGTAACATTACTAGTATCAGTGGTAGTTTCAGTGGTAGTATCAGTGGTAGTATTAGTGGTAGTAACATTACTAGTATCAGTGGTAGTAACATTACTAGTATCAGTGGTAGTATCAGTGGTAGTAACATTACTAGTATCAGTGGTAGTATCAGTGGTAGTAACAGTGGTAGTAACAGTGGTAGTATCAGTGGTAGTATCAGTGGTAGTAACATTACTAGTATCAGTGGTAGTATCAGTGGTAGTAACAGTGGTAGTATCAGTGGTAGTATCAGTGGTAGTAACATTACTAGTATCAGTGGTAGTATCAGTGGTAGTATCAGTGGTAGTAACAGTGGTAGTAACATTACTAGTATCAGTGGTAGTATCAGTGGTAGTAACATTACTAGTATCAGTGGTAGTATCAGTGGTAGTAACAGTGGTAGTAACATTACTAGTATCAGTGGTAGTAACATTACTAGTATCAGTGGTAGTAACATTACTAGTATCAGTGGTAATATCAGTGGTAGTAACATTACTAGTATCAGTGGTAGTAACAGTGGTAGTAACATTACTAGTATCAGTGGTAGTAACAGTGGTAGTAACATTACTAGTATCAGTGGTAGTAACAGTGGTAGTAACAGTGGTAGTATCAGTGGTAGTATCAGTGGTAGTATCAGTGGTAGTAACATTACTAGTATCAGTGGTAGTAAAAGTGGTAGTAACAGTGGTAGTATCAGTGGTAGTATCAGTGGTAGTATCAGTGGTAGTAACATTACTAGTATCAGTGGTAGTATCAGTGGTAGTAACATTACTAGTATCTGTGACGATCCCGGCGGTCTGAGTCGGGTCCTGTCTGGTGACTAGTGTTCCTGCTCGTAATCTCCAGTTTCCCGAGGGTTCGGGAACGCGCCGGGGAGCGCTCTGGTTTTCCGCACCTGCATCCCATCAGCAATCTGCACACCTGGTCCTGATCATCACCCTTCTTAGGCTCTGGCCCAACATCCAGTTCCTGCCGGATCGTTAGCCATGAACAGTATGTTTGTTAGCGTATCAGTCTCTGAGCCAGTAGTGTTAGTTTTGTTGTTTTGCACCTTTTGACTTGCTGTGTACTGACCTCCGTTTTGTTCTGTCTGCAGTCTCTCACCCGGAACCTTCACCCAACCTCTGCCTGATGGTCGGCGGCTGCCGAGCCAGTACCGGACCTACCACTGCACCCTCAACAACCCATCCACGCCACCCGCTCTGTTCCCTGGATTATTCAGCCTCACTCGGAATCTAGTAATAAACACTCACCTTTGTATCTACGTACCTTGTCCTGGTCTGCTTCTGGGTTCTGGCTTAGTTAACCGTGACAGAACGATCCGGCCAGTAATGAACCCAGCGGACCTGGACTCTGTTCGCCATGCTATTACCCAGCAGGAGAAGATGTTGGGCCATCATAGCACGGTACTACAGGAGATCGCGTTGTCAGTTCGGAACCTTTCTACCGGTCTGACGGAGGTCCAGAACCAACGCAAGTGTCCGGTGGAGGATCCACTACCGGTTTCACCCATCTCGCCTGCCGCTTCTGAAGCGGTGTCCATCCGTGAGCCCAAGGTTCCGACGCCGGATAAGTATGAGGGAGAGCTGGGAAGATGCCGTTCCTTACTTATGCAGTGTGGACTAGTGTTCGATCTACAGCCCTACTCTTATGCCACAGACAAGGCTAGGATAGCCTTTGTGATTGAGTTGCTGCGTGGTCGAGCGCTGGAGTGGGCTTCAGCCGTTTGGGAACGACAGGATCCCTGCATGGCTTCATACCAGGGGTTCACGGCCGAGATGAGGAAGCTCTTCGACCATTCCGTCCGAGGGAGGGACGCAGCTAGGCGCCTGTTTTCGCTTCGCCAAGGAACTCGCAGCGTGGCCGACTTCGTGATCGAGTTCAAGACGTTGGCTGTGGAGAGTGGGTGGAACGAGGAGTCTCTGCAAGCAGCCTTTTACCAGGGTCTGTCGGAGCAGCTCAAGGATGAGTTGATCTCCTATCCGGAGCCTAGTGACCTGGACAGCTTGGTAGCTTTGTCTATTCGGGTGGATAATCGAGTCCGAGAGCGAAGGAGGGAGAAGCAATGGGGTCCGTCCAATCGATCAGCTTCTCAGTTCCCAGTCGGGTCGGGTGGTGGACCAGAACACGTCGATCATTCTCCACCACAATGGATTAGTGGAGAGGTCCTCTCTCCCGATTCTGAACCCATGCAAGTGGGGCGGCACGGGTTAACCAAGGAGGAGCGTCAACATAGACGTAAGACCAACTGCTGCCTCTACTGTGGTAGCTCGGGACATTACATCTCCACTTGTTCCCGGCGGTCGTCAAACTGCCCGGCTCGCTAAAGTTGGGAGGACTTTTAGCGAGCCAGTTTCAACCCTCTCAGTACCTCTGTCAGACCCCGTTTCCCGGCTACCCTTGTGAACAGGAATCAGAGCTTAGCGCTTAACGCTTTTATCGATTCAGGTGCCGATGGAAGCTTTCTTGATGCCGAGTTGGTGGAACAGCTGGGGCTTTCCAAGGAGCAATTGCCGGAAGCCATTGAAGCGACCACTCTGAACGGCAGTAGTCTGGCACGTATCACGATGAGGACTGAACCGGTTAAGATGCGGTTGTCGGGGAATCATTCTGAGATGATTTCATTCTTCATTCTGCCGTCTTCCCATGTTCCTCTGGTCCTTGGATACCCCTGGCTGAAGGAACACAACCCCACGTTCGATTGGGTGACGGGCAAGGTAACGAGTTGGAGCCTTGATTGTCATGCTAACTGTCTCAAGACTGCCTGCCCCCATTCGGTTCCCAGTCAGGTGATTGAGGCTAAACCCCCAGATTTGTCCCTGGTTCCCGAGACATATCACGATTTGGGGGAAGTTTTCAGTAAGCAGAAGGCTCTGTCACTCCCTCCCCACCGACCATATGATTGTGCCATCAACCTGGTCCCTGGAGCTGTCTACCCCAAGGGAAGGTTATACAGTATCTCCCGACCTGAACGTGAGGCGTTGGAGACCTACATCAAGGAGTCCCTAGCTGCTGGTCTCGTTCGTCCCTCGTCATCACCCCTGGGGGCAGGATTCTTCTTTGTGGGTAAGAAGGATGGCTCTCTTCGACCGTGTATTGATTATCGGGGGTTGAATGACATCACGGTCAAGAACAAGTATCCCCTGCCCTTGATGAGTTCTGCCTTCGACTCCTTACAGGGTGCTACGGTGTTCACCAAGCTAGACCTACGCAATGCGTATCACCTGGTCCCGGATCAGAGAGGGGGACGAGTGGTTGACGGGTTTCAATACACCGATGGGTCACTTCGAGTATCAGGTGATGCCGTTTGGACTGACCAATGCTCCAGCGGTATTCCAGAGTATGGTGAACGACGTCCTGAGAGATATGATCGGTCTCTTTGTGTTTGTTTACCTGGATGACATTCTGATCTTCTCGAAGGAACCTTCCGACCACGTCCAGCATGTCCGGCAGGTTCTGCAGCGATTGTTGGAGAATCGCCTGTTTGTGAAGGCCGAGAAGTGCGAGTTTCACGCCCACACGACATCCTTTCTCGGGTACATCATCTCCAGGGGAGAGATTAGGATGGACCAGGAGAAGGTTAGAGCGGTTCTGGAATGGGCCCAGCCCGGTACGAGATTGCAGCTCCAGAGATTTTTGGGGTTTGCGAATTTCTACCGCAGATTCATCCGGGATTACAGCCGTGTGGCCGCTCCGTTAACTGCCTTGACTTCCAGCATCAGGACCTTCAAGTGGAATCCGGAGGCGGATCGAGCGTTTCGGGATTTGAAGAGGCGATTCACCAACGCACCGATTCTCTCTCAACCGGACACGGCCCGTCAGTTCGTGCGTTGAAGTGGACGCGTCTGATGTGGGAGTTGGCGCCATCCTGTCGCAGCGATGCTCCACGGACAGTAAACTCCATCCCTGCGCCTACTACTCTCGTCGCCTTTCGCCTGCGGAGAGGAATTACGATGTGGGTAACCGGGAGCTTCTCGCGGTGAAACTTGCCTTGGAGGAGTGGCGCCACTGGTTGGAGGGGGGCGGAGCAACCGTTTATTGTCTGGACTGACCACAAGAATCTTGCTTACGTGCAATCGCTAAAGCGTCTCAACTCCCGTCAGGCCAGGTGGGCGTTGTTTTTCGGACGATTCAAGTTTGCCCTGACGTTCCGACCTGGATCTAAGAACGGCAAGGCGGACGCCTTGTCCCGGATGTTCTCCAAGACGGAGGAGAGTGGGTCCAAGACCGAGACAATCCTCCCCCGGAACTGCGTCGTGGGAGCAGTTATGTGGAGGATTGAGGAGGAGGTGCTGGCGGCCCTTCGGACTCAGCCCGGTCCCGGTAACGGTCCACCCGGTCGGTTGTTTGTGCCTGAGTCGGTTCGTCCTGCTGTCCTCAAATGGTCCCACGCCAGCAAGATGGCTTGTCACCCTGGCGTGGCTCGGACAATGGCGTTTCTTCGCAGACGTTTTTGGTGGCCTGCCATGGCCGAGGATACTCGGGGTTTTGTTGCTGCCTGTCCAGTGTGTGCGCAGAATAAGAGTACCAATCGGCCCAGCTCTGGACTACTTCACCCCCCTTCCTATTCCCCGGCGACCATGGTCGCATCTGGCCCTGGACTTCGTCACGGGGTTGCCCGCTTCTGAGGGAACACGGTCGTTCTGACTATCGTGGACAGATTCAGCAAGTTCGCCCACTTTGTGCCAATTGCCAAGCTTCCCTCTGCCTCGGAGACGTCCGAGATCCTGGTTAGGGAGGTTTTCAGGGTCCACGGTTTGCCCAGTGATATCGTTTCCGACCGTGGCCCTCAGTTTACCTCTGCTGTCTGGAAGTCCTTCTGTTTGGCCATTGGAGCTACTGTCAGTCTCACATCTGGTTTTCACCCCCAATCCAATGGTCAGGCGGAGAGAGCCAACCAGAAGATGGAATCAACGCTACGCTGTCTGGTCTCTTCCAACCCCACCTCCTGGGTCTCTCAGTTGCCTTGGGTTGAGTATGCCCACAATACTCTTCCTACATCTGCCACTGGGATGTCTCCCTTCCAGTGCCTGTATGGCTACCAACCTCCCCTGTTTCCTTCTCAGGAGAAGGAGCTCTCAGTGCCTTCTGTTCAGGCCCATATTCGGCGTTGCCACCGGACCTGGCATCGGGCCAGAAAGGCACTCCTTAGAGTTTCGGACCGGTATCAGCTCCAGGCGAATCGTCGCCGGATTCCCGCTCCCACCTATACCATCGGAGATAGGGTTTGGTTGGCCACACGGGATCTTCCGTTACGGACTGAGTCTAGGAAGTTGTTACCGAGTTCATTGGTCCGTTTGTGGTGGAGAAGGTGATCAATCCAGTGGCGGTTCGACTCAAACTACCGAGGACGCTCAGAGTCCATCCCACCTTTCATGTCTCCTGCCTCAAGCCTGTCTTCCTCAGTCCTCTGTTGCCTCCTCCGCCTCCTCCTCCTCCTCCTCGGATGATCGGAGGTGGTCCTGCCTACACGGTGCGTCGCATCATGGATTCCAGACGGCGGGGCCGGGGTTTCCAGTATCTCGTGGACTGGGAGGGGTATGGCCCTGAAGAAAGGAGTTGGATTCCGCGGCGACAGGTCCTAGATGCAGACCTCATCAGTGACTTCTACCGCCTCCATCCTGGCGCTCCGGGGGAGTCCGCCCGGTGGCGTTCGTCGGAGGGGGGTACTGTGACGATCCCGGCGGTCTGAGTCGGGTCCTGTCTGGTGACTAGTGTTCCTGCTCGTAATCTCCAGTTTCCCGAGGGTTCGGGAACGCGCCGGGGAGCGCTCTGGTTTTCCGCACCTGCATCCCATCAGCAATCTGCACACCTGGTCCTGATCATCACCCTTCTTAGGCTCTGGCCCAACATCCAGTTCCTGCCGGATCGTTAGCCATGAACAGTATGTTTGTTAGCGTATCAGTCTCTGAGCCAGTAGTGTTAGTTTTGTTGTTTTGCACCTTTTGACTTGCTGTGTACTGACCTCCGTTTTGTTCTGTCTGCAGTCTCTCACCCCGGAACCTTCACCCAACCTCTGCCTGATGGTCGGCGGCTGCCGAGCCAGTACCGGACCTACCACTGCACCCTCAACAACCCATCCACGCCACCCGCTCTGTTCCCTGGATTATTCAGCCTCACTCGGAATCTAGTAATAAACACTCACCTTTGTATCTACGTACCTTGTCCTGGTCTGCTTCTGGGTTCTGGCTTAGTTAACCGTGACAGTATCAGTGGTAGTATCAGTGGTAGTAACATTACTAGTATTAGTGGTAGTATCAGTGGTAGTAACAGTGGTAGTAACATTACTAGTAACAGTGGTAGTAACATTACTAGTATCAGTGGTAGTATCAGTGGTAGTAACATTACTAGTATCAGTGGTAGTATCAGTGATAGTAACATTACTAGTATCAGTGGTAGTAACAGTGGTAGTATCAGTGGTAGTATCAGTGGTAGTATCAGTGGTAGTATCAGTGGTAGTATCAGTGGTAGTATCAGTGGTAGTAACATTACTAGTATCAGTGGTAGTAGCAGTGGTAGTAACATTACTAGTATTAGTGGTAGTAACAGTGGTAGTAACAGTGGTAGTAACATTACTAGTATCAGTGGTAGTATCAGTGGTAGTATCAGTGGTAGTAACATTACTAGTATCAGTGGTAGTATCAGTGGTAGTAACATTACTAGTATCAGTGGTAGTATCAGTGGTAGTAACATTACTAGTATCAGTGGTAGTATCAGTGGTAGTATCAGTGGTAGTAACAGTGGTAGTATCAGTGGTAGTATCAGTGGTAGTAACATTACTAGTATCAGTGGTAGTATCAGTGGTAGTAACATTACTAGTATCAGTGGTAGTATCAGTGGTAGTAACATTACTAGTATCAGTGGTAGTATCAGTGGTAGTAACATTACTAGTATCAGTGGTAGTATCAGTGGTAGTAACATTACTAGTATCAGTGGTAGTATCAGTGGTAGTAACAGTGGTAGTAATAGTGGTAGTAACAGTGGTAGTAACAGTGGTAGTAACATTACTAGTAACAGTGGTAGTAACATTACTAGTATCAGTGGTAGTATCAGTGGTAGTAACATTACTAGTATCAGTGGTAGTATCAGTGGTAGTATCAGTGGTAGTAACATTACTAGTATCAGTGGTAGTATCAGTGGTAGTAACATTACTAGTATCAGTGGTAGTATCAGTGGTAGTATCAGTGGTAGTATCAGTGGTAGTATCAGTGGTAGTAACAGTGGTAGTAACATTACTAGTATCAGTGGTAGTATCAGTGGTAGTATCAGTGGTAGTAACATTACTAGTATCAGTGGTAGTAACATTACTAGTATCAGTGGTAGTATCAGTGGTAGTATCAGTGGTAGTAACATTACTAGTATTAGTGGTAGTATCAGTGGTAGTAACAGTGGTAGTAACATTACTAGTAACAGTGGTAGTAACATTACTAGTATCAGTGGTAGTATCAGTGGTAGTAACATTACTAGTATCAGTGGTAGTATCAGTGATAGTAACATTACTAGTATCAGTGGTAGTATCAGTGGTAGTATCAGTGGTAGTATCAGTGGTAGTATCAGTGGTAGTATCAGTGGTAGTATCAGTGGTAGTATCAGTGGTAGTAACATTACTAGTATCAGTGGTAGTAGCAGTGGTAGTAACATTACTAGTATTAGTGGTAGTAACAGTGGTAGTAACAGTGGTAGTAACATTACTAGTATCAGTGGTAGTATCAGTGGTAGTAACAGTGGTAGTATCAGTGGTAGTATCAGTGGTAGTAACATTACTAGTATCAGTGGTAGTATCAGTGGTAGTAACATTACTAGTATCAGTGGTAGTATCAGTGGTAGTAACATTACTAGTATCAGTGGTAGTATCAGTGGTAGTAACATTACTAGTATCAGTGGTAGTATCAGTGGTAGTAACATTACTAGTATCAGTGGTAGTATCAGTGGTAGTAACAGTGGTAGTAATAGTGGTAGTAACAGTGGTAGTAACAGTGGTAGTAACATTACTAGTAACAGTGGTAGTAACATTACTAGTATCAGTGGTAGTATCAGTGGTAGTAACATTACTAGTATCAGTGGTAGTATCAGTGGTAGTATCAGTGGTAGTAACATTACTAGTATCAGTGGTAGTATCGGTGGTAGTAACATTACTAGTATCAGTGGTAGTATCAGTGGTAGTATCAGTGGTAGTATCAGTGGTAGTATCAGTGGTAGTAACAGTGGTAGTAACATTACTAGTATCAGTGGTAGTATCAGTGGTAGTATCAGTGGTAGTAACATTACTAGTATCAGTGGTAGTAACATTACTAGTATCAGTGGTAGTATCAGTGGTAGTATCAGTGGTAGTAACATTACTAGTATCAGTGGTAGTATCAGTGGTAGTAACAGTGGTAGTGTCAGTGGTAGTATCAGTGGTAGTAACATTACTAGTATCAGTGGTAGTAACATTACTAGTATCAGTGGTAGTATCAGTGGTAGTAACAGTGGTAGTATCAGTGGTAGTATCAGTGGTAGTAACATTACTATTATCAGTGGTAGTATCAGTGGTAGTAACATTACTAGTATCAGTGGTAGTAACATTACTAGTATCAGTGGTAGTATCAGTGGTAGTATCAGTGGTAGTAACAGCGGTAGTATCAGTGGTAGTAACAGTGGTAGTATCAGTGGTAGTAACAGTGGTAGTAACATTACTAGTATCAGTGGTAGTATCAGTGGTAGTAACATTACTAGTATCAGTGGTAGTATCAGTGGTAATATAGTGGTAGTAACATTACTAGTATCAGTGGTAGTAACATTACTAGTATCAGTGGTAGTATCAGTGGTAGTAATATTACTAGTATCAGTGGTAGTATCAGTGGTAGTAACATTACTAGTATCAGTGGTAGTAACAGTGGTAGTAACATTACTAGTATCAGTGGTAGTATCAGTGGTAGTAACATTGGTAGTAACATTACTAATATCAGTGGTAGTATCAGTGGTAGTAACATTACTAGTATCAGTGGTAGTATCAGTGGTAGTAACATTACTAGTATCAGTGGTAGTAACAGTGGTAGTAACATTACTAGTATCTGTGGTAGTAACAGTGGTAGTAACATTACTAGTATCAGTGGTAGTAACAGTGGTAGTAACAGTGGTAGTAACATTACTAGTATCAGTGGTAGTATCAGTGGTAGTAACATTACTAGTATCAGTGGTAGTATCAGTGGTAGTAACATTACTAGTATCAGTGGTAGTATCAGTGGTAGTAACATTACTAGTATCAGTGGTAGTATCAGTGGTAGTAACATTACTAGTATCAGTGGTAGTATCGGTGGTAGTATCAGTGGTAGTATCAGTGGTAGTAACAGTGGTAGTATCAGTGGTAGTATCAGTGGTAGTAACATTACTAGTATCAGTGGTAGTATCAGTGGTAGTATCAGTGGTAGTAACAGTGGTAGTAACATTACTAGTATCAGTGGTAGTATCAGTGGTAGTAACATTACTAGTATCAGTGGTAGTATCAGTGGTAGTAACATTACTAGTATCAGTGGTAGTAACATTGGTAGTAACATTACTAGTATCAGTGGTAGTAACATTACTAGTATTCGTGGTAGTAACATTACTAGTATCAGTGGTAGTATCAGTGGTAGTAACATTACTAGTATCAGTGGTAGTATCAGTGGTAGTAACATTACTAGTATCAGTGGTAGTATCAGTGGTAGTAACATTACTAGTATCAGTGGTAGTAACATTACTAGTATCAGTGGTAGTATCAGTGGTAGTAACATTACTAGTATCAGTGGTAGTATCAGTGGTAGTATCAGTGGTAGAATCAGTGGTAGTATCAGTGGTAGTATCAGTGGTAGTAACATTACTAGTATCAGTGGTAGTAACAGTGGTAGTAACAGTGGTAGTATCAGTGGTAGTAACAGTGGTAGTATCAGTGGTAGTATCAGTGGTAGTAACATTACTAGTATCAGTGGTAGTATCAGTGGTAGTATCAGTGGTAGTATCAGTGATGGTATCAGTGGTAGTAACATTACTAGTATCAGTGGTAGTATCAGTGGTAGTAACATTACTAGTATCAGTGGTAGTATCAGTGGTAGTAACATTACTAGTATCAGTGGTAGTAACATTACTAGTATCAGTGGTAGTATCAGTGGTAGTAACATTACTAGTATCAGTGGTAGTATCAGTATGCACGCACGACTGTAATGTAATGTATGCACGCATGACTGTAAGTCGCTTTGGATAAAAGCGTCTGCTAAATGTCATATTATATTATTATTATATTATTATATTATAGTATCAGTGGTAGTAACATTACTAGTATCAGTGGTAGTAACATTACTAGTATCAGTGGTAGTATCAGTGGTAGTATCAGTGGTAGTATCAGTGGTAGTAACATTACTAGTATCAGTGGTAGTAACAGTGGTAGTAACAGTGGTAGTATCAGTGGTAGTAACAGTGGTAGTAACAGTGGTAGTATCAGTGGTAGTATCAGTGGTAGTGTCAGTGGTAGTATCAGTGGTAGTAACATTACTAGTATCAGTGGTAGTATCAGTGGTAGTATCAGTGGTAGTATCAATGGTAGTAACATTACTAGTATCAGTGGTAGTATCAGTGGTAGTATCAGTGGTAGTAACATTACTAGTATCAGTGGTAGTAACATTTCTAGTATCAGTGGTAGTATCAGTGGTAGTATCAGTGGTAGTATCAGTGGTAGTATCAGTGGTAGTAACATTACTAGTATCAGTGGTAGTAACATTACTAGTAACAGTGGTAGTATCAGTGGTAGTAACATTACTAGTATCAGTGGTGGTATCAGTGGTAGTAACATTACTAGTATCAGTGGTAGTAGCAGTGGTAGTAACATTACTAGTATCAGTGGTAGTAACAGTGGTAGTAACAGTGGTAGTAACATTAATAGTATCAGTGGTAGTATCAGTGGTAGTAACATTACTAGTATCAGTGGTAGTAACAGTGGTAGTAACATTACTAGTATATGTGGTAGTAACAGTGGTAGTAACATTACTAGTATCAGTGGTAGTAACAGTGGTAGTAACAGTGGTAGTAACATTACTAGTATCAGTGGTAGTATCAGTGGTAGTAACATTACTAGTATCAGTGGTAGTATCAGTGGTAGTAACATTACTAGTATCAGTGGTAGTATCAGTGGTAGTAACATTACTAGTATCAGTGGTAGTATCAGTGGTAGTAACATTACTAGTATCAGTGGTAGTATCAGTGGTAGTATCAGTGGTAGTATCAGTGGTAGTAACAGTGGTAGTATCAGTGGTAGTATCAGTGGTAGTAACATTACTAGTATCAGTGGTAGTATCAGTGGTAGTATCAGTGGTAGTATCAGTGGTAGTAACAGTGGTAGTAACAGTGGTAGTAACATTACTAGTATCAGTGGTAGTATCAGTGGTAGTAACATTACTAGTATCAGTGGTAGTATCAGTGGTAGTAACATTACTAGTATCAGTGGTAGTAACATTGGTAGTAACATTACTAGTATCAGTGGTAGTAACATTACTAGTATTCGTGGTAGTAACATTACTAGTATCAGTGGTAGTATCAGTGGTAGTAACATTACTAGTATCAGTGGTAGTATCAGTGGTAGTAACATTACTAGTATCAGTGGTAGTATCAGTGGTAGTAACATTACTAGTATCAGTGGTAGTAACATTACTAGTATCAGTGGTAGTATCAGTGGTAGTAACATTACTAGTATCAGTGGTAGTATCAGTGGTAGTATCAGTGGTAGAATCAGTGGTAGTATCAGTGGTAGTATCAGTGGTAGTAACATTACTAGTATCAGTGGTAGTAACAGTGGTAGTAACAGTGGTAGTATCAGTGGTAGTAACAGTGGTAGTATCAGTGGTAGTATCAGTGGTAGTAACATTACTAGTATCAGTGGTAGTATCAGTGGTAGTATCAGTGGTAGTATCAGTGATGGTATCAGTGGTAGTAACATTACTAGTATCAGTGGTAGTATCAGTGGTAGTAACATTACTAGTATCAGTGGTAGTATCAGTGGTAGTAACATTACTAGTATCAGTGGTAGTAACATTACTAGTATCAGTGGTAGTATCAGTGGTAGTAACATTACTAGTATCAGTGGTAGTATCAGTATGCACGCATGACTGTAATGTAATGTATGCACGCATGACTGTAAGTCGCTTTGGATAAAAGCGTCTGCTAAATGTCATATTATATTATTATTATATTATTATATTATAGTATCAGTGGTAGTAACATTACTAGTATCAGTGGTAGTAACATTACTAGTATCAGTGGTAGTATCAGTGGTAGTATCAGTGGTAGTATCAGTGGTAGTAACATTACTAGTATCAGTGGTAGTAACAGTGGTAGTAACAGTGGTAGTATCAGTGGTAGTAACAGTGGTAGTAACAGTGGTAGTATCAGTGGTAGTATCCGTGGTAGTTTCAGTGGTAGTATCAGTGGTAGTAACATTACTAGTATCAGTGGTAGTATCAGTGGTAGTATCAGTGGTAGTATCAATGGTAGTAACATTACTAGTATCAGTGGTAGTATCAGTGGTAGTATCAGTGGTAGTAACATTACTAGTATCAGTGGTAGTAACATTTCTAGTATCAGTGGTAGTATCAGTGGTAGTATCAGTGGTAGTATCAGTGGTAGTATCAGTGGTAGTAACATTACTAGTATCAGTGGTAGTAACATTACTAGTAACAGTGGTAGTATCAGTGGTAGTAACATTACTAGTATCAGTGGTGGTATCAGTGGTAGTAACATTACTAGTATCAGTGGTAGTAGCAGTGGTAGTAACATTACTAGTATCAGTGGTAGTAACAGTGGTAGTAACAGTGGTAGTAACATTAATAGTATCAGTGGTAGTATCAGTGGTAGTAACATTACTAGTATCAGTGGTAGTATCAGTGGTAGTAACATTACTAGTATCAGTGGTAGTATCAGTGGTAGTAACATTACTAGTATCAGTGGTAGTATCAGTGGTAGTAACATTACTAGTATCAGTGGTAGTATCAGTGGTAGTATCAGTGGTAGTAACAGTGGTAGTATCAGTGGTAGTATCAGTGGTAGTAACATTACTAGTATCAGTGGTAGTATCAGTGGTAGTAACATTACTAGTATCAGTGGTAGTATCAGTGGTAGTAACATTACTAGTATCAGTGGTAGTATCAGTGGTAGTAACATTACTAGTATCAGTGGTAGTATCAGTGGTAGTAACATTACTAGTATCAGTGGTAGTATCAGTGGTAGTAACAGCGGTAGTAATAGTGGTAGTAACAGTGGTAGTAACAGTGGTAGTAACATTACTAGTAACAGTGGTAGTAACATTACTAGTATCAGTGGTAGTATCAGTGGTAGTAACATTACTAGTATCAGTGGTAGTATCAGTGGTAGTAATATTACTAGTATCAGTGGTAGTATCAATGGTAGTAACATTACTAGTATCAGTGGTAGTATCAGTGGTAGTATCAGTGGTAGTAACATTACTAGTATCAGTGGTAGTAACATTACTAGTATCAGTGGTAGTATCAGTGGTAGTATCAGTGGTAGTATCAGTGGTAGTATCAGTGGTAGTAACATTACTAGTATCAGTGGTAGTAACATTACTAGTAACAGTGGTAGTATCAGTGGTAGTAACATTACTAGTATCAGTGGTAGTATCAGTGGTAGTAACATTACTAGTATCAGTGGTAGTAAAGGTAGTACAGTGGTAGTAACATTACTAGTATCAGTGGTAGTATCAGTGGTAGTAACATTACTAGTATCAGTGGTAGTATCAGTGGTAGTAACATTACTAGTATCAGTGGTAGTATCAGTGGTAGTATCAGTGGTAGTAACAGTGGTAGTAACATTACTAGTATCAGTGGTAGTAGCAGTGGTAGTAACATTACTAGTATCAGTGGTAGTATCAGTGGTAGTAACATTACTATTATCAGTGGTAGTATCAGTGGTAGTAACATTACTAGTATCAGTGGTAGTAACATTACTAGTATCAGTGGTAGTATCAGTGGTAGTATCAGTGGTAGTAACAGCGGTAGTATCAGTGGTAGTAACAGTGGTAGTATCAGTGGTAGTAACAGTGGTAGTAACATTACTAGTATCAGTGGTAGTATAAGTGGTAGTAACATTACTAGTATCAGTGGTAGTATCAGTGGTAATATAGTGGTAGTAACATTACTGGTATCAGTGGTAGTAACATTACTAGTATCAGTGGTAGTATCAGTGGTAGTAATATTACTAGTATCAGTGGTAGTATCAGTGGTAGTAACATTACTAGTATCAGTGGTAGTAACAGTGGTAGTAGCATTACTAGTATCAGTGGTAGTAACAGTGGTAGTAACATTGGTAGTAACATTACTAATATCAGTGGTAGTATCAGTGGTAGTAACATTACTAGTATCAGTGGTAGTATCAGTGGTAGTAACATTACTAGTATCAGTGGTAGTAACAGTGGTAGTAACATTACTAGTATCAGTGGTAGTAACAGTGGTAGTAACATTACTAGTATCAGTGGTAGTAACAGTGGTAGTAACAGTGGTAGTAACATTACTAGTATCAGTGGTAGTATCAGTGGTAGTAACATTACTAGTATCAGTGGTAGTATCAGTGGTAGTAACATTACTAGTATCAGTGGTAGTATCAGTGGTAGTAACATTACTAGTATCAGTGGTAGTAACATTACTAGTATCAGTGGTAGTAACATTACTAGTATCAGTGGTAGTATCAGTGGTAGTATCAGTGGTAGTAACAGTGGTAGTATCAGTGGTAGTATCAGTGGTAGTAACATTACTAGTATCAGTGGTAGTATCAGTGGTAGTATCAGTGGTAGTATCAGTGGTAGTAACAGTGGTAGTAACAGTGGTAGTAACATTACTAGTATCAGTGGTAGTATCAGTGGTAGTAACATTACTAGTATCAGTGGTAGTATCAGTGGTAGTAACAGTGGTAGTATCAGTGGTAGTATCAGTGGTAGTAACATTACTATTATCAGTGGTAGTATCAGTGGTAGTAACATTACTAGTATCAGTGGTAGTAACATTACTAGTATCAGTGGTAGTATCAGTGGTAGTATCAGTGGTAGTAACAGCGGTAGTATCAGTGGTAGTAACAGTGGTAGTATCAGTGGTAGTAACAGTGGTAGTAACATTACTAGTATCAGTGGTAGTATCAGTGGTAGTAACATTACTAGTATCAGTGGTAGTATCAGTGGTAATATAGTGGTAGTAACATTACTAGTATCAGTGGTAGTAACATTACTAGTATCAGTGGTAGTATCAGTGGTAGTAATATTACTAGTATCAGTGGTAGTATCAGTGGTAGTAACATTACTAGTATCAGTGGTAGTAACAGTGGTAGTAGCATTACTAGTATCAGTGGTAGTAACAGTGGTAGTAACATTGATAGTAACATTACTAATATCAGTGGTAGTATCAGTGGTAGTAACATTACTAGTATCAGTGGTAGTATCAGTGGTAATAACATTACTAGTATCAGTGGTAGTAACAGTGGTAGTAACATTACTAGTATCAGTGGTAGTAACAGTGGTAGTAACATTACTAGCATCAGTGGTAGTAACAGTGGTAGTAACAGTGGTAGTAACAGTGGTAGTAACATTACTAGTATCAGTGGTAGTATCAGTGGTAGTAACATTACTAGTATCAGTGGTAGTATCAGTGGTAGTAACATTACTAGTATCAGTGGTAGTATCAGTGGTAGTAACATTACTAGTATCAGTGGTAGTATCAGTGGTAGTGTCAGTGGTAGTAACATTACTAGTATCAGTGGTAGTATCAGTGGTAGTAACATTACTAGTATCAGTGGTAGTAACAATACTAGTATCAGTGGTAGTAACATTACTAGTATCAGTGGTAGTAACATTACTAGTATCAGTGGTAGTATCAGTGGTAGTATCAGTGGTAGTAACAGTGGTAGTATCAGTGGTAGTATCAGTGGTAGTAACATTACTAGTATCAGTGGTAGTATCAGTGGTAGTATCAGTGGTAGTATCAGTGATAGTAACAGTGGTAGTAACAGTGGTAGTAACATTACTAGTATCAGTGGTAGTATCAGTGGTAGTAACATTACTAGTATCAGTGGTAGTATCAGTGGTAGTAACATTACTAGTATCAGTGGTAGTAACATTGGTAGTAACATTACTAGTATCAGTGGTAGTAACATTACTAGTATTCGTGGTAGTAACATTACTAGTATCAGTGGTAGTATCAGTGGTAGTAACATTACTAGTATCGGTGGTAGTATCAGTGGTAGTAACATTACTAGTATCAGTGGTAGTATCAGTGGTAGTAACATTACTAGTATCAGTGGTAGTAACATTACTAGTATCAGTGGTAGTATCAGTGGTAGTAACATTACTAGTATCAGTGGTAGTATCAGTGGTAGTATCAGTGGTAGAATCAGTGGTAGTATCAGTGGTAGTATCAGTGGTAGTAACATTACTAGTATCAGTGGTAGTAACAGTGGTAGTAACAGTGGTAGTATCAGTGGTAGTAACAGTGGTAGTATCAGTGGTAGTATCAGTGGTAGTAACATTACTAGTATCAGTGGTAGTATCAGTGGTAGTATCAGTGGTAGTATCAGTGGTAGTATCAGTGGTAGTAACATTACTAGTATCAGTGGTAGTATCAGTGGTAGTAACATTACTAGTATCAGTGGTAGTATCAGTGGTAGTAACATTACTAGTATCAGTGGTAGTAACATTACTAGTATCAGTGGTAGTATCAGTGGTAGTAACATTACTAGTATCAGTGGTAGTATCAGTATGCACGCATGACTGTAATGTAATGTATGCACGCATGACTGTAAGTCGCTTTGGATAAAAGCGTCTGCTAAATGTCATATTATATTATTATTATATTATTATATTATAGTATCAGTGGTAGTAACATTACTAGTATCAGTGGTAGTAACATTACTAGTATCAGTGGTAGTATCAGTGGTAGTATCAGTGGTAGTATCAGTGGTAGTATCAGTGGTAGTATCAGTGGTAGTAACATTACTAGTATCAGTGGTAGTAACAGTGGTAGTAACAGTGGTAGTATCAGTGGTAGTAACAGTGGTAGTAACAGTGGTAGTATCAGTGGTAGTATCAGTGGTAGTATCAGTGGTAGTATCAGTGGTAGTAACATTACTAGTATCAGTGGTAGTATCAGTGGTAGTAATATTACTAGTATCAGTGGTAGTATCAATGGTAGTAACATTACTAGTATCAGTGGTAGTATCAGTGGTAGTAACATTACTAGTATCAGTGGTAGTATCAGTGGTAGTATCAGTGGTAGTAACATTACTAGTATCAGTGGTAGTAACATTACTAGTATCAGTGGTAGTATCAGTGGTAGTATCAGTGGTAGTATCAGTGGTAGTATCAGTGGTAGTAACATTACTAGTATCAGTGGTAGTAACATTACTAGTAACAGTGGTAGTATCAGTGGTAGTAACATTACTAGTATCAGTGGTGGTATCAGTGGTAGTAACATTACTAGTATCAGTGGTAGTATCAGTGGTAGTAACATTACTAGTATCAGTGGTAGTAACATTACTAGTATCAGTGGTAGTATCAGTGGTAGTAACATTACTAGTATCAGTGGTAGTATCAGTGGTAGTAACATTACTAGTATCAGTGGTAGTAACATTACTAGTATCAGTGGTAGTATCAGTGGTAGTAACATTACTAGTATCAGTGGTAGTATCAGTATGCACGCATGACTGTAATGTAATGTATGCACGCATGACTGTAAGTCGCTTTGGATAAAAGCGTCTGCTAAATGTCATATTATATTATTATTATATTATTATATTATAGTATCAGTGGTAGTAACATTACTAGTATCAGTGGTAGTAACATTACTAGTATCAGTGGTAGTATCAGTGGTAGTATCAGTGGTAGTATCAGTGGTAGTATCAGTGGTAGTATCAGTGGTAGTAACATTACTAGTATCAGTGGTAGTAACAGTGGTAGTAACAGTGGTAGTATCAGTGGTAGTAACAGTGGTAGTAACAGTGGTAGTATCAGTGGTAGTATCAGTGGTAGTATCAGTGGTAGTATCAGTGGTAGTAACATTACTAGTATCAGTGGTAGTATCAGTGGTAGTAATATTACTAGTATCAGTGGTAGTATCAATGGTAGTAACATTACTAGTATCAGTGGTAGTATCAGTGGTAGTAACATTACTAGTATCAGTGGTAGTATCAGTGGTAGTATCAGTGGTAGTAACATTACTAGTATCAGTGGTAGTAACATTACTAGTATCAGTGGTAGTATCAGTGGTAGTATCAGTGGTAGTATCAGTGGTAGTATCAGTGGTAGTAACATTACTAGTATCAGTGGTAGTAACATTACTAGTAACAGTGGTAGTATCAGTGGTAGTAACATTACTAGTATCAGTGGTGGTATCAGTGGTAGTAACATTACTAGTATCAGTGGTAGTATCAGTGGTAGTAACATTACTAGTATCAGTGGTAGTAACAGTGGTAGTAACATTACTAGTATCAGTGGTAGTAACAGTGGTAGTAACATTACTAGTATCAGTGGTAGTAACAGTGGTAGTAACAGTGGTAGTAACATTACTAGTATCAGTGGTAGTATCAGTGGTAGTAACATTACTAGTATCAGTGGTAGTATCAGTGGTAGTAACATTACTAGTATCAGTGGTAGTATCAGTGGTAGTAACATTACTAGTATCAGTGGTAGTATCAGTGGTAGTATCAGTGGTAGTAACAGTGGTAGTATCAGTGGTAGTATCAGTGGTAGTAACATTACTAGTATCAGTGGTAGTATCAGTGGTAGTAACATTACTAGTATCAGTGGTAGTAACATTACTAGTATCAGTGGTAGTATCAGTGGTAGTAACATTACTAGTATCAGTGGTAGTAACATTACTAGTATCAGTGGTAGTAACATTACTAGTATCAGTGGTAGTAACATTACTAGTATCAGTGGTAGTATCAGTGGTAGTATCAGTGGTAGTATCAGTGGTAGTATCAGTAGTATTAACAGTGGTAGTATCAGTGGTAGTATCAGTGGTAGTAACATTACTAGTATCAGTGGTAGTAACATTACTAGTATCAGTGGTAGTATCAGTGGTAGTAACAGTGGTAGTAACAGTGGTAGTATCAGTGGTAGTATCAGTGGTAGTAACAGTGGTAGTAACATTACTAGTATCAGTGGTAGTATCAGTGGTAGTAACTCTTATCCAGTACTTCTAATGGGGAGAGTAATGGAGAGAAGGACAGGAGAGGAGAGGAATGTTTAAAGGATGGGGAGGGAAGATAGTAGAAGAGAGGAGAGAGGAGGAGGAGAGGGGTCGAGAACAGTTAATCACTGCTGAAATGACAGAAACATCCCACTCTTCCACAGCAAGACCTCTCCCCCCCCCCCTCTCTCCCTCCCTCTCCCCCTCTCCCACCCCTCCCCTTAATTTTGGAATAAATTAATTTGTTCAAAACTGTTCAATTATTGTCTTTCTCTCTCTTTTGAGTCAACTACTCACCACATTTTATGCACTGCAGTGCTAGCTAGCTGTAGCTTATGCTTTCAGTACTAGATTAATTCTCTGATCCTTTGATTGGGTCGACAACATGTCAGTTCATGCTGCAAGAGCTCTGATAGGCTGGAGGACGTCCTCCGGAAGATGTCATAATTACTATGTAAGTCTATGGAAGGGGTTGAGAACCATGAGCCTCCTAGGTTTTGTACTGAAGTCAATGTACCCAGAGGAGGATGGAAACTATCTGTCCTCCGGCTACACCATGGTGCTACCCTACAGAGTGCTGTTGAGGCTACTGTAGACCTTCAATGCAAAACAGTGTGTTTTAATCAATTATTTGGTTTTATGAAATTCACTGAGGAGGATGGGGTTGAGTGTGAAAACCCCAGCAGCGTTGCAGTTCTTGACACAAACCGATGTGCCTGGTACCTACTACAATACCCTATTCAAAGGCATTTCAATCTTTTGTCTTGTCCATTCACCCACTGAATGGCACACATACACAATCCATGTCTCAATAGTTTCAAGGCTTAAAAATCCTTCTTTAACCTGTCTCCTCCATTTCATCTACACTGATTGAAGTGGATTTAACAGGTGACATCAATAAGGGATCATAGGTTTCACCTGGATTCACCTGGTCAGTCTATGTCATGGAAAGAGCAGGTGTTCATAATGTTTGGTCCACTCCATGTATATTAAACAGAGTAGCGGCAGCGTATGTGAAGAGGGTGTAAGTGTGTCTACGTGTGAGTATGGTGTCAATATGCATGTGTGTGTGAGCGTATGTAGTGTGTGTATGTGTGTGTGTGTGTGTGTGTGTGTGTGTGTGTGTGTGTGTATTGGAGTGTCAGTGTAGTATGTGTGAGTGTGTGGGTAGAGTCCAGTTAGTGTGCATAGACATGCACAGTGACATCGTCATGTAGCTCTTCATCATTTCATTCCGATCTCCTCTGCATTTTTGTAGCCATTTGCTACAGCCTGTCAACTATGCCTCTGCCTATCCCTGTTCTCTCCTCTCTGCACAGGCTACACAAACGCACCACACCGCGTGGCTGCTGCCTCTCTAACCTGGCGGTCCCTGCACGCACCCCACACCTGGAGTTCCAGGTCGCAGGCAGCCTCTGGAACTGCCGTTCTGCTGCCAACAAAGCTGACTTCATCCCAGCCTATGCCAACCTCCAGTCCCTCGACTTCCTGGCGCTGACGGAAACATGGATCACCACTGAAAACACTGCTACTCCTACTGCTCTCTCCTCGTCTGACCATGTGTTCTCGCATACCCCGAGAGCATCTGGTCAGAGGGGTGGTGGTACAGGAATCCTCATCTCTCCCAAGTGGACATTCTCAATTTTTCCCCTAACCCATCTGTCTATCTCCTCATTTGAATTCCATGCTGTCACAGTCACTAGCCCATTTAAGCTTAATATCCTTGTCATCTATCGCCCTCCAGGTTCCCTTGGTGAGTTCATCAATGAGCTTGACGCCTTGATAAGTTCCTTTCCTGAGGATGGCTCACCCCTCACAGTTTTGGGGGATTTCAACCTCCCCTATGTCCACATTTGACTCATTTCTCTCTGCCTCCTTCTTTCCACTCCTCTCCTCTTTTGACCTCACCCTCTCACCGTCCCCCTACTCACAAGGCAGGCAATACGCTTGACCTCATCTTCACTAGATGCTGCTCCTCTACTAATCTCACTGCAACTCCCCTCCATGTCTCCGACCACTACTTTGTTTCCTTTTCTCTCTCGCTCTCCTCCCACACTACTCACTCTGCCCCTACACAGATGGTAATGCGCCGCCGCAACCTTCGCTCTCTCTCTCCCACTACTCTCTCCTCTTCCATCCTATCATCTCTTCCCTCTGCTCAATCCTTCTCCCTCCAATCTCCTGATTCTGCCTCCTCAACCCTCCTCTCCTCCCTTTCTGCATCCTTTGACTCTCTGTGTCCCCTATCCTCCCGGCCGGCTCGGTCCTCCCCTCCAGCTCCGTGGCTTGATGACTCATTGCGAGCTCACAGAACAGAGCTCCGGGCAGCGGAGCGGAAATGGAAGAAAACTAAACTCCCTGCCGACCTGGCATCTTTCACTCCCTCCTCTCTACATTTTCTTCATCTGTTTCTGCTGCTAAGGCCACCTTCTACCACTCTAAATTCCAAGCATCTGCCTCTAACCCTAGGAAGCTCTTTGCCACATTTTCCT
>NW_025533707.1:235000-237500 GCF_020615455.1 Coregonus clupeaformis
TAGTCACCTGGAATGCATTTCAATTAACAGGTGTATACAGAAGATAGCCCTATTTAGTAAAAGACCAAGTCCATATTATGGCAAGAACAACTCAAATAAGCAAAGAGAAGATCCAGATCTCAGGGAATTAGACCAAAGTTCTCAATTGGTACAAAATATATAGAGTACTACTATACTATAATTACCTTATATTTATTTTTACCTTTATTTAACCAGGTAGGCCAGTTGAAGAACAAGTTCTCATTTACAACTGCGACCTGGCCAAGATAAAGCAAAGCAGTGCGATAAAAACAACAACAACACAGAGTTACATATGGAATAAACCAAACATACAGTCAATAACACAATAGAAAATCTATATACAGTGTGTGCGAATGTAGTACGTTATGGAGGTAAGGCAATAAATAGGCCATAGTGCAAAATAATTACAATTTAGTATTAACACTGGAGTGATAGATGTGCAAGAGATGATGTGCAAACAGAGATACTGGGGTGCAAATGAGCAAAATAAATTACAATATGGCGATGAGGTAGTTGGGTGGGCTAATTTCAGATGGGCTGTGTACAGGTGCAGTGATCGGTAAGGTGCTCTGACAACTGATGCTTAAAGTTAGTGAGGGAGATAAGAGTCTCCAGCTTCAGAGATTTTTGCAGTTCGTTCCAGTCATTGGCAGCAGAGAACTGGAAGGAATGGCGGCCAAAGGAGGTGTTGGCTTTGGGGATGACCAGTGAGATATACCTGCTGGAGCGCAGACTACGGGTGGGTGTTGCTATGGTGACCAATGAGCTAAGATAAGGCGGGGATTTGCCTAGCAGTGATTTATAGATGGCCTGGAGCCAGTGGGTTTGGCGACGAATATGTAGTGAGGACCAGCCAACAAGAGCGTACAGGTCACAATGGTGGGTAGTATATGGGGCTTTGGTGACAAAACGGATGGCACTGTGATAGACTACATCCAATTTGCTGAGTAGAGTGTTGGAGGCTATTTTGTAAATGACATCGCCGAAGTCAAAGATCGGTAGGATAGTCAGTTTTACGAGGGCATGTTTGGCAGCATGAGTGAAGGAGGCTTTGTTGCGAAATAGGAAGCCGATTCTAGATTTAACTTTGGATTGGAGATTCTTAATGTGAGTCTGGAAGGAGAGTTTACGGTCTAACCAGACACCTAGGTATTTGTAGCTGTCCACATACTCTAGGTCAGACCTGTCGAGAGTAGTGATTCTAGTCGGGTGGGCGGGTGCAAGCAGCGTTCGATTGAAGAGCATGCATTTAGTTTTACTAGCGTTTAAGAGCAGTTGGAGGCCACGGAAGGAGTGTTGTATGGCATTGAAGCTCGTTTGAAGGTTTGTTAACACAGTGTCCAATGAAGAGCCAGATGTATACAAAATGATGACGCCTGCGTAGAGGTGGATCTGAGAGTCACCAGCAGCAAGAGCGACATCATTGATATACACAGAGAAAAGAGTCGGCCTGTCTCGAATACAGCCGAGGCTGCCCCTCCTCCTTGTTCGGGCAGGCTTCGGCGTTCGTCGTCACCGGAGTACTAGCTGCCACCGATCGATGTTTCTGTGTTACACTAGTCTTGTCTTTATTAATCACACCTGTTACCCTTTATGCTTATTTGTTTTCCTCCTGAGTGATTGTCCGTTGTCTTAGGTCGTGTGGTGAGCTGTTGTTCTGCTCTTCCCTGCGTGGAGGGTTTGTTATGGTTTACTTTTGTTTTAGTGAATGCATTCATTTTCTCAGTTCTGATTCCGTTTCACCACTTCACCCAGACGCTGACACACCCCATTGAAACCCTGCATGCAGAGTTCACAAACCTGTTCTACTAACACACTGAAGCCTCAGGACCAGAACATCCAATCAATCAGAATAAACCAAATTACAACACAGTCAAAACAAAACTACATTGCATATTGGGAAACACAAGCACAAAGTAAAATGCAGTGCTATCTGGCCCTAAATCAACAGTACACCGTGGCTAACTATTTGACCATAGTTACTGATCAAAATCTTAGATAAACCTTGACAAAGTACAGGCTCAGTGAGCACAGCCTTGCCATTGAGAAGGGTAGACACAGGAAAACCTGGCTCCCTGTAGAGGAAAGGCTGTGCAACCACTGCACCACAGCAGAACCTGAGACAGAGCTGCATTTCCTGACAAAATGTCAAAAGTATAAAACCATTAGAGAGTGTCATTTCCCCAAATTTGAAACAGTTTTTCAAGGTTTCAAAGACCTTTCTGATGAGAACAGGCTACCTGTCCTGTTGGGGGAGGACGCAGAGATCTGTGGGTTGGAGAGAGAGAGAGGAGAGGATAAGAGAGACCAAGAGAGAGAGTGGGGAGAGAGAGAGAGAGAGAGAGAGAGGCGAGGATAGGATAAGAGAGAGAGAGAGAGAGCGCGAGAGAGAGAGCGCGAGAGAGAGAGCGCGAGAGAGAGAGAGAGAGAGAGAACATAGCACATTGTGAAAAAGACAGAGAGAGGAAGGAGAAAAAGA
>NW_025533707.1:242500-260000 GCF_020615455.1 Coregonus clupeaformis
AAGACTAGTGCAAAACAGGCTGCCTAAGTATGGTTCCCAATCAGAGACAACGAGCTACAGCTGTCTCTGATTGGGAACCACCCTGGCCAACATAGAAATAAACGATCTAGAACCAAACATAGAAAACTAAACATAGAAACCTACACACCCTGGCTCAACATAAAGAGTCCCCAGAGCCAGGGCGTGACAGTACCCACCCCCCAAAGGCGCGGACTGCGACCGTGCCACACCAACACAACAGGGGAGGCGCCGGTTGGGCATTCCGCCTCGGAGGCGGCTCCGGGCGTGACCACCACTCTCCTTCTACCCCCCCGTAGCGCCCCTGGTCTGGTCCCGCTGGCCGGAGCTGGACTGGACACCGGTGGAGCGAATTGCTCTGGCTCCGCAGTGGAGCAGCTGACCGGTGCCGGACCAGGCACCGGTGGAACAGGCACGGGCCGTGCCGGACTGACGACGTGCACCACTGACTTGGTGCGGGGAGCAGAACGGGCGGACGGGCTGGCAGCAGCGCACCACTGGCTTGGTGCGGGGGACAGGAACAGGCCGGACCGGGCTGGCGACGCGCACCACAGGCTTGGTGCGAGGGGCAGGAACAGGCCGGACCGGGCTTGCGGCCGCGCACCACAGGCTTGGTGCGAGGGACAGGAACAGGCCGGACCGGGCTGACGACGCCGCACCACTGGCTTGGTGCGGGGAGCAGGAACAGGCCGGAGAGGGCCGGCGACGCGCACCACTGGCTTGGTGCGGGGAGCAGGAACGGGCCGGACCGGGCTGACCGACGCGCACCACTGGCTTGGTGCGGGGGACAGGAACAGGCCGGACCCGGGCTGGCGGCACGCGCACCACAGGCTTGGTGCGAGGGACAGGAACAGGCCGGACCGGGCTGGTGACGCGCACCACAGGCTTGGTGCGAGGACAGGAACAGGCCGGACCGGGCTTGCGGCGCGCACCACAGGCTTGGTGCGAGGGACAGGAACAGGCCGGACCGGGCTGACGCGCCGCACCACTGGCTTGGTGCGGGGAGCAGGAACAGGCCGGACCGGGCTGATGCGACGCGCACCACTGGCTTGGTGCGGGGAGCAGGAACGGGCCGGACCGGCTGACGGCACGCGCACCACTGGCTTGGTGCGGGGGACAGGAACAGGCCGGACCGGGCTGGCGACGCGCACCACAGGCTTGGTGCGAGGGACAGGAACAGGCCGGACCGGGCTGGCGACGGGCACCAATGGCTTGGTGCGAGGAGCAGGAACAGGCCGGACCGGGCTGGCGACGCGCACCACAGGCTTGGTGCGGGGAGCAGGAACGGGCCGGACCGGGCTGACGACGCGCACCACTGGTTTGGTGCGAGGGACAGGAACAGGCCGGGCTGGACTGTGGAGACGGACTGGAGGTCTGGAGCGGAGAGCTGACACAACCCGTCCTGGCTGAATGCCTATTTCCACACAATCTGTGTGAGGCATCAGCACAGGATGTACAGGGCTGTGCACTCGTACTGGCGCTACAGCACGTGGCACTGGCGCAGGATATCCGGGACCGAGGAGGGGTACTGGAGGCCACGAGCGTTGAGCCGGCACACTCCGTCCTGGCTGCATGCCCACCTTAGCACAACACGTGCGTGGTGCTAGCACAGGACGTACAGGACTGTGCCGGAACATTCGCGGCACAGTACGTGGCTCCGCATAACACGGAGCCTGCCCTTTTAGCCCCCCAAAAAACATTTTTTGGGGCTGTCTCTTGGGCTTCCTCCTCGGCCGGTACCCACTGCGTTGCCGCTGCTCCTCTCTGTAGCGCGCCTCCACAGTCTACTCCCAAGGACGGCGATCCATTCCGGCCTGGATCTCTTCCCAAGTCCAGGATCCCTTCCCGTCCAGGATCTCCTCCCAAGTCCAGGCTGTCTGTTCCTGGACACGCTGCTTGGTCCTCCTTTGGTGGGATCTTCTGTCACGATCGTTAGAGGAAGCGGACCAAGGCGCAGCGTGATATGCGTACATCTTTTATTTAGTACACACACGAACAAAACAATAAACCAAACGATACGTGAAGTCCTAGGTTAATCCAAAACAAACCTTACGGAACAAGATCCCACAAAGACTAGTGCAAAACAGGCTGCCTAAGTATGGTCCCCAATCAGAGACATCGAGCTACAGCTGTCTCTGATTGGGAACCACCCTGGCCAACATAGAAATAAACGATCTAGAACCAAACATAGAAAACTAAACATAGAAACCTACACACCCTGGCTCAACATAAAGAGTCCCCAGAGCCAGGGCGTGACATCTACACATATATATACAGTGGGGAAAAAAAGTATTTAGTCAGCCACCAATTGTGCAAGTTCTCCCACTTAAAAAGATGAGAGAGGCCTGTAATTTTCATCATAGGTACACGTCAACTATGACAGACAAAATGAGAAGAAAAAAATCCAGAAAATCACATTGTAGGATTTTTAATGAATTTATTTGCAAATTATGGTGGAAAATAAGTATTTGGTCAATAACAAAAGTTTCTCAATACTTTGTTATATACCCTTTGTTGGCAATGACACAGGTCAAACATTTTCTGTAAGTCTTCACAAGGTTTTCACACACTGTTGCTGGTATTTTGGCCCATTCCTCCATGCAGATCTCCTCTAGAGCAGTGATGTTTTGAGGCTGTCGCTGGGCAACACAGACTTTCAACTCCCTCCAAAGATTTTCTATGGGGTTGAGATAAGGAGACTGGCTAGGCCACTCCAGGACCTTGAAATGCTTCTTACGAAGCCACTCCTTCGTTGCCGGCGGTGTGTTTGGGATCATTGTCATGCTGAAAGACCCAGACACGTTTCATCTTCAATGCCCTTGCTGATGGAAGGAGGTTTTCACTCAAAATCTCACGATACATGGCCCCATTCATTCTTTCCTTTACACGGATCAGTCGTCCTGGTACCTTTGCAGAAAAACAGCCCCAAAGCATGATGTTTCCACCCCCATACTTCACAGTAGGTATGGTGTTCTTTGGATGCAACTCAGCATTCTTTGTCCTCCAAACACGACGAGTTGAGTTTTTACCAAAAAGTTATATTTTGGTTTCATCTGACCATATGACATTCTCCCAATCCTCTTCTGGATCATCCAAATGCACTCTAGCAAACTTCAGACGGGCCTGGACATGTACTGGGTTAAGCAGGCGGACACGTCTTGCACTGCAGGATTTGAGTCCCTGGCGGTGTAGTGTGTTACTGATGGTAGGCTTTGTTACTTTGGTCCCAGCTCTCTGCAGGTCATTCACTAGGTCCCCCCGTGTGGTTCTGGGATTTTTGCTCACCGTTCTTGTGATCATTTTGACCCTACGGGGTGAGATCTTGCGTGGAGCCCCAGATCGAGGGAGATTATCAGTGGTCTTGTATGTCTTCCATTTCCTAATAATTGCTCCCACAGTTGATGTCTTCAAACCAAGCTGCTTACCTATTGCAGATTCAGTCTTCCCAGCCTGGTGCAGGTCTACAATTTTGTTTCTGGTGTCCTTTGTCAGCTCTTTGGTCTTGGCCATAGTGGAGTTTGGAGTGTGACTGTTTGAGGTTGTGGACAGGTGTCTTTTATACTGATAACAAGTTCAAACAGATGCCATTACTACAGGTAACGAGTGGAGGACAGAGGAGCCTCTTAAAGAAGAAGTTACAGGTCTGTGAGAGCCAGAAATCTTGCTTGTTTGTAGGTGACCAAATACTTATTTTCCACCATAATTTGCAAATAAATTCATAAAAAATCCTACAATGTGATTTTCTGGATATTTTTTTCTCAATTTGTCTTTCATAGTTGACGTGTACCTATGATGAAAATTACAGGCCTCTCTCATCTTTTTAAGTGGGAGAACTTGCACAAATAGTGGCTGACTAAATACTTTTTTTCCCCACTGTATATATATATATACATACATATATATATATATATATATATACATATACATATACATAGTGTATATTTATTATTCTTCTAATTGTATTTTAATAGCCCCCCTTTGTATGCACATTGTGTAATACTGTATACCCCGGTATGGTACGGTATGACTGTATGAAAATCTGGATACTGCCCAACCCTAAAAATCTCTTTCTCTCTCCCTCTCTCGCTCCCTCTCGCTATGTTTTTCTTTCAGGCAGTGGTGAGGGCAGCCCTATGTGTCATCTCGGGGGCCTTGAGACAGACAGATGCCCTCAGGGCTGCATCTCAATAATCTAAAGAACTTCCCTCTCCACATCTCCTTTCCTAGGGTGGCACTGACATTAAAGAACTGGAAACTGGAGAGGATGAAGAGGAGACTAGGGGACGAAGACAAGTTGGACTATTCTGATGCACCCTGCATGGGGAGGGGGGCAAAGTTCAAAGTTCAACAGATGTAACAATAACAATGTTGACAAAGCCTGCCACACACAGACACACCAGAGCAAATAAGTGGTGAGTGTTGTTCCACTGGAACAGAACTGAAGGAAGATAACAGGGGGTGAGTGTTGTTCCACTGGAACAGAACTGAAGGAAGATAAAAGGGGGTGAGTGTTGTTCCACTGGAACAGAACTGAAGGAAGATAACAGGGGGTGAGTGTTGTTCCACTGGAACAGAACTGAAGGAAGATAAAAGGGGGTGAGTGTTGTTCCACTGGAACAGAACTGAAGGAAGATAAAAGGGGGTGAGTGTTGTTCCACTGGAACAGAACTGAAGGAAGATAAAAGGGGGTGAGTGTTGTTCCACTGGAACAGAACTGAAGGAAGATAAAAGGGGGGTGAGTGTTGTTCCACTGGAACAGAACTGAAGGAAGATAACAGGGGGTGAGTGTTGTTCCACTGGAACAGAACTGAAGGAAGATAAAAGGGGGTGAGTGTTGTTCCACTGGAACAGAACTGAAGGAAGATAACAGGGGGTGAGTGTTGTTCCACTGGAACAGAACTGAAGGAAGATAAAAGGGGGTGAGTGTTGTTCCACTGGAACAGAACTGAAGGAAGATAAAAGGGGGTGAGTGTTGTTCCACTGGAACAGAACTGAAGGAAGATAAAAGGGGGTGAGTGTTGTTCCACTGGAACAGAACTGAAGGAAGATAAAAGGGGGTGAGTGTTGTTCCACTGGAACAGAACTGAAGGAAGATAACAGGGGGTGAGTGTTGTTCCACTGGAACAGAACTGAAGGAAGATAAAAAGGGGTGAGTGTTGTTCCACTGGAACAGAACTGAAGGAAGATAACAGGGGGGTGAGTGTTGTTCCACTGGAACAGAACTGAAGGAAGATAAAAGGGGGTGAGTGTTGTTCCACTGGAACAGAACTGAAGGAAGATAAAAGGGGGTGAGTGTTGTTCCACTGGAACAGAACTGAAGGAAGATAAAAGGGGTGAGTGTTGTTCCACTGGAACAGAACTGAAGGAAGATAAAAGGGGGGTGAGTGTTGTTCCACTGGAACAGAACTGAAGGAAGATAACAGGGGGTGAGTGTTGTTCCACTGGAACAGAACTGAAGGAAGATAAAAGGGGGGTGAGTGTTGTTCCACTGGAACAGAACTGAAGGAAGATAACAGGGTGAGTGTTGTTCCACTGGAACAGAACTGAAGGAAGATAAAAGGGGGTGAGTGTTGTTCCACTGGAACAGAACTGAAGGAAGATAACAGGGGTGAGTGTTGTTCCACTGGAACAGAACTGAAGGAAGATAAAGGGGGGTGAGTGTTGTTCCACTGGAACAGAACTGAAGGAAGATAACAGGGGGTGAGTGTTGTTCCACTGGAACAGAACTGAAGGAAGATAAAAGGGGGTGAGTGTTGTTCCACTGGAACAGAACTGAAGGAAGATAACAGGGGGTGAGTGTTGTTCCACTGGAACAGAACTGAAGGAAGATAAAAGGGGGTGAGTGTTGTTCCACTGGAACAGAACTGAAGGAAGATAACAGGGGGTGAGTGTTGTTCCACTGGAACAGAACTGAAGGAAGATAAAAGGGGGGTGAGTGTTGTTCCACTGGAACAGAACTGAAGGAAGATAACAGGGGGTGAGTGTTGTTCCACTGGAACAGAACTGAAGGAAGATAAAAGGGGGGTGAGTGTTGTTCCACTGGAACAGAACTGAAGGGAAGATAACAGGGGGTGAGTGTTGTTCCACTGGAACAGAACTGAAGGAAGATAACAGGGGGTGAGTGTTGTTCCACTGGAACAGAACTGAAGGAAGATAAAAGGGGGTGAGTGTTGTTCCACTGGAACAGAACTGAAGGAAGATAACAGGGGTGAGTGTTGTTCCACTGGAACAGAACTGAAGGAAGATAAAAGGGGGTGAGTGTTGTTCCACTGGAACAGAACTGAAGGAAGATAACAGGGGTGAGTGTTGTTCCACTGGAACAGAACTGAAGGAAGATAACAGGGGGTGAGTGTTGTTCCACTGGAACAGAACTGAAGGAAGATAAAAGGGGGTGAGTGTTGTTCCACTGGAACAGAACTGAAGGAAGATAACAGGGGGTGAGTGTTGTTCCACTGGAACAGAACTGAAAGAAGATAACAGGGGGTGAGTGTTGTTCCACTGGAACAGAACTGAAGGAAGATAAAAGGGGGTGAGTGTTGTTCCACTGGAACAGAACTGAAGGAAGATAAAAGGGGGTGAGTGTTGTTCCACTGGAACAGAACTGAAGGAAGATAACAGGGGGTGAGTGTTGTTCCACTGGAACAGAACTGAAGGAAGATAACAGGGGGTGAGTGTTGTTCCACTGGAACAGAACTGAAGGAAGATAACAGGGGGTGAGTGTTGTTCCACTGGAACAGAACTGAAGGAGGATAATAGAAGTACAGGCATCACTAGAAATAGACTTTGATTTCACATTTTAAAAGGTCCTGAGAAGGTCGATGTATGTCTTTTCTCGGCACAAAAAAAATTAACCCGATTTTGCGGCCCTTTATCTACTTCCCCTGACTCAGATGAACTCAGAGACAACATGTTATGTCTCTGTGTCCAGTATGAAGCTATGAAGGACACTAGAGGTAGTTTCACGAGCCAGTGCTAACTAGTGTTAACACACACACACACACACACACACACAAACACAAAATGTCAAGAAAATCACTCTAAAATACTATTTCCTCTCTAAAGGTCAAAACAACACAGAAAACATTTCCAAATACCAAGTACCATCGTCAAAATCAAATCAAATATTATTTGTCACATCCGCCGAATACAACTGGTGTAGACCTTACAGTGAAATGTTTCCCAACGATGCAGAGTAAACAAAAAAAGATTCAATAGTAACAGAAGAGTATGAACTTTCTGTCCAAAAAAAGTAAAACAGGATAAAAGTGACTAAATAGTCGGCGCCATCTTGTCTTCAAACACACACACAAACAAGCTCAGCCATCAATCTAGCCTGTCCATGATGACATAACCCAGTACCCAGCAATTCTCTCTCTCTCTCTCCCTCTCTCCCTCCCTCCCTCCCTCCCAGGGATGAGCTCACAGATGAAGAACGAGAGAGTGATCTGCTTAGAAGAGATAGATGAGAGGAATAAAGACTGCTCTCTTCGTTTTGCTCTCATCTCTCCGAGGTCTCTCGTTCCCCTGTCTGCCTGCCTGCCTGCCTGCCTGTCTGTCTGTCTGCCTGCCTCCCTGTCTGTCTGTCTGTCTGTCTGCCTGCCACAATCTATATTACACCCACCCAGGACACCACCCAGGACACCACCCAGCACAGCCCACCACCCAGCACACCACCCAGTACACCACACTGTGCTCTTTCTCTTTTCTCTCCACATGGGACTATGGCGTTCCAATGGCGTTACTAGGGCTGTTGTGGTGACCGTGTTACTATGGCGTTACTAGGGCTGTTGTGGTGACCGTGTTACTATGGTGTTACTATGGTGTTACTAGGGCTGTTGTGGTGACCGTGTTACTATGGTGTTACTATGGTGTTACTAGGGCTGTTGTGGTGACCGTGTTACTATGGTGTTACTATGGTGTTACTAGGGCTGTTGTGGTGACCGTGTTACTATGGTGTTACTATGGTGTTACTAGGGCTGTTGTGGTGACCAGTGTTACTATGGTGTTACTATGGTGTTACTAGGGCTGTTGTGGTGACCGTGTTACTATGGTGTTACTATGGTGTTACTAGGGCTGTTGTGGTGACCGTGTTACTATGGTGTTACTATGGTGTTACTAGGGCTGTTGTGGTGACCGTGTTACTATGGTGTTACTATGGTGTTACTAGGGCTGTTGTGGTGACCGTGTTACTATGGTGTTACTATGGTGTTACTAGGGCTGTTGTGGTGACCGTGTTACTATGGTGTTACTATGGTGTTACTAGGGCTGTTGTGGTGACCGTGTTACTATGGTGTTACTATGGTGTTACTAGGGCTGTTGTGGTGACCGTGTTACTATGGTGTTACTATGGTGTTACTAGGGCTGTTGTGGTGACCGTGTTACTATGGTGTTACTATGGTGTTACTATGGTGTTACTAGGGCTGTTGTGTTGACCGTGTTACTATGGTGTTACTAGGGCTGTTGTGGTGACCGTGTTACTATGGTGTTACTATGGTGTTACTAGGGCTGTTGTGGTGACAGTGTTACTATGGTGTTACTATGGTGTTACTAGGGCTGTTGTGGTGACCGTATTATTATGGTGTTACTAGGGCTGTTGTGGTGACCGTATTATTAGGGTGTTACTAGGGCTGTTGTGGTGACCGTATTATTAGGGTGTTACTAGGGCTGTTGTGGTGACCGTATTATTATGGTGTTACTAGGGCTGTTGTGGTGACCGTATTATTATGGTGTTACTAGGGCTGTTGTGGTGACCGTATTATTATGGTGTTACTAGGGCTGTTGTGGTGACCGTATTATTATGGTGTTACTAGGGCTGTTGTGGTGACCGTATTATTATGGTGTTACTACGGCTGTTGTGGTGACCGTATTATTAGGGGTGTTACTAGGGCTGTTGTGGTGACCGTATTATTAGGGTGTTACTAGGGCTGTTGTGGTGACCGTATTATTATGGTGTTACTAGGGCTGTTGTGGTGACCGTATTATTATGGTGTTACTAGGGCTGTTGTGGTGACCGTATTATTAGGGTGTTACTAGGGCTGTTGTGGTGACCGTATTATTATGGTGTTACTAGGGCTGTTGTGGTGACCGTATTATTATGGTGTTACTAGGGCTGTTGTGGTGACCGTATTATTAGGGTGTTACTAGGGCTGTTGTGGTGACCGTATTATTATGCTGTTACTAGGGCTGTTGTGGTGACCGTATTATTATGGTGTTACTAGGGCTGTTGTGGTGACCGTATTATTATGGTGTTACTAGGGCTGTTGTGGTGACCGTATTATTATGGTGTTACTAGGGCTGTTGTGGTGACCGATATTATGGTGTTACTAGGGCTGTTGTGGTGACCGTGTTATTATGGTGTTACTAGGGCTGTTGTGGTGACCGTATTATTAGGGTGTTACTAGGGCTGTTGTGGTGACCGTATTATTATGGTGTTACTAGGGCTGTTGTGGTGACCGTATTATTATGGTGTTACTAGGGCTGTTGTGGTGACCGTATTATTATGGTGTTACTAGGGCTGTTGTGGTGACCGTATTATTATGGCGTTACTAGGGCTGTTGTGGTGACCGTATTATTATGGTGTTACTAGGGCTGTTGTGGTGACCGTATTATTAGGGTGTTACTAGGGCTGTTGTGGTGACCGGATTATTATGGTGTTACTAGGGCTGTTGTGGTGACCGTATTATTAGGGTGTTACTAGGGCTGTTGTGGTGACCGTATTATTAGGGTGTTACTAGGGCTGTTGTGGTGACCGTATTATTATGGTGTTACTAGGGCTGTTGTGGTGACCGTATTATTATGGTGTTACTAGGGCTGTTGTGGTGACCGTATTATTATGGTGTTACTAGGGCTGTTGTGGTGACCGTATTATTATGGTGTTACTAGGGCTGTTGTGGTGACCGTATTATTATGGTGTTACTAGGGCTGTTGTGGTGACCGTATTATTAGGGTGTTACTAGGGCTGTTGTGGTGACCTTATTATTAGGGTGTTACTAGGGCTGTTGTGGTGACCGTATTATTATGGTGTTACTAGGGCTGTTGTGGTGACCGTATTATTATGGTGTTACTAGGGCTGTTGTGGTGACCGTATTATTAGGGTGTTACTAGGGCTGTTGTGGTGACCGTATTATTATGGTGTTACTAGGGCTGTTGTGGTGACCGTATTATTATGGTGTTACTAGGGCTGTTGTGGTGACCGATATTAGGGTGTTACTAGGGCTGTTGTGGTGACCGTATTATTATGCTGTTACTAGGGCTGTTGTGGTGACCGTATTATTATGGTGTTACTAGGGCTGTTGTGGTGACCGTATTATTATGGTGTTACTAGGGCTGTTGTGGTGACCGTATTATTATGGTGTTACTAGGGCTGTTGTGGTGACCGTATTATTATGGTGTTACTAGGGCTGTTGTGGTGACCGTATTATTATGGTGTTACTAGGGCTGTTGTGGTGACCGTATTATTAGGGTGTTACTAGGGCTGTTGTGGTGACCGTATTATTATGGTGTTACTAGGGCTGTTGTGGTGACCGTATTATTATGGTGTTACTAGGGCTGTTGTGGTGACCGTATTATTATGGTGTTACTAGGGCTGTTGTGGTGACCGTATTATTATGGCGTTACTAGGGCTGTTGTGGTGACCGTATTATTATGGTGTTACTAGGGCTGTTGTGGTGACCGTATTATTAGGGTGTTACTAGGGCTGTTGTGGTGACCGTATTATTATGGTGTTACTAGGGCTGTTGTGGTGACCGTATTATTAGGGTGTTACTAGGGCTGTTGTGGTGACCGTTATTATGGTGTTACTAGGGCTGTTGTGGTGACCGTATTATTATGGTGTTACTACGGCTGTTGTGGTGACCGTATTATTAGGGTGTTACTAGGGCTGTTGTGGTGACCGTATTATTAGGGTGTTACTAGGGCTGTTGTGGTGACCGTATTATTATGGTGTTACTAGGGCTGTTGTGGTGACCGTATTATTATGGTGTTACTAGGGCTGTTGTGGTGACCGTATTATTAGGGTGTTACTAGGGCTGTTGTGGTGACCGTATTATTATGGTGTTACTAGGGCTGTTGTGGTGACCGTATTATTATGGTGTTACTAGGGCTGTTGTGGTGACCGTATTATTAGGGTGTTACTAGGGCTGTTGTGGTGACCGTATTATTATGCTGTTACTAGGGCTGTTGTGGTGACCGTATTATTATGGTGTTACTAGGGCTGTTGTGGTGACCGTATATTATGGTGTTACTAGGGCTGTTGTGGTGACCGTATTATTATGGTGTTACTAGGGCTGTTGTGGTGACCGTATTATTATGGCGTTACTAGGGCTGTTGTGGTGACCGTATTATTATGGTGTTACTAGGGCTGTTGTGGTGACCGTATTATTAGGGTGTTACTAGGGCTGTTGTGGTGACCGTATTATTATGGTGTTACTAGGGCTGTTGTGGTGACCGTATTATTATGGTGTTACTAGGGCTGTTGTGGTGACCGTATTATTATGGTGTTACTAGGGCTGTTGTGGTGACCGTATTATGTATGGCGTTACTAGGGCTGTTGTGGTGACCGTATTATTATGGTGTTACTAGGGCTGTTGTGGTGACCGTATTATTAGGGTGTTACTAGGGCTGTTGTGGTGACCGTATTATTATGGTGTTACTAGGGCTGTTGTGGTGACCGTATTATTAGGGTGTTACTAGGGCTGTTGTGGTGACCGTATTATTAGGGTGTTACTAGGGCTGTTGTGGTGACCGTATTATTATGGTGTTACTAGGGCTGTTGTGGTGACCGTATTATTATGGTGTTACTAGGGCTGTTGTGGTGACCGTATTATTATGGTGTTACTAGGGCTGTTGTGGTGACCGTATTATTATGGTGTTACTAGGGCTGTTGTGGTGACCGTATTATTATGGTGTTACTAGGGCTGTTGTGGTGACCGTATTATTAGGGTGTTACTAGGGCTGTTGTGGTGACCTTATTATTAGGGTGTTACTAGGGCTGTTGTGGTGACCGTATTATTATGGTGTTACTAGGGCTGTTGTGGTGACCGTATTATTATGGTGTTACTAGGGCTGTTGTGGTGACCCGTATTATTAGGGTGTTACTAGGGCTGTTGTGGTGACCGTAGTATTATGGTGTTACTAGGGCTGTTGTGGTGACCGTATTATTATGGTGTTACTAGGGCTGTTGTGGTGACCGTATTATTAGGGTGTTACTAGGGCTGTTGTGGTGACCGTATTATTATGCTGTTACTAGGGCTGTTGTGGTGACCGTATTATTATGGTGTTACTAGGGCTGTTGTGGTGACCCGTATTATTATGGTGTTACTAGGGCTGTTGTGGTGACCGTAGTATTATGGTGTTACTAGGGCTGTTGTGGTGACCGTATTATTATGGTGTTACTAGGGCTGTTGTGGTGACCGTATTATTAGGGTGTTACTAGGGCTGTTGTGGTGACCGTATTATTAGGGTGTTACTAGGGCTGTTGTGGTGACCGTATTATTATGGTGTTACTAGGGCTGTTGTGGTGACCGTATTATTATGGTGTTACTAGGGCTGTTGTGGTGACCGTATTATTATGGTGTTACTAGGGCTGTTGTGGTGACCGTATGTATTATGGCGTTACTAGGGCTGTTGTGGTGACCGTATATTATGGTGTTACTAGGGCTGTTGTGGTGACCGATTATTAGGGTGTTACTAGGGCTGTTGTGGTGACCGTATTATTATGGTGTTACTAGGGCTGTTGTGGTGACCGTATTATTAGGGTGTTACTAGGGCTGTTGTGGTGACCGTATTATTAGGGTGTTACTAGGGCTGTTGTGGTGACCGTATTATTATGGTGTTACTAGGGCTGTTGTGGTGACCGTGTTCCTATGGTGTTACTAGGGCTGTTGTGGTGACCGTATTATTAGGGTGTTACTAGGGCTGTTGTGGTGACCGTATTATTAGGGTGTTACTAGGGCTGTTGTGGTGACCGTATTATTATGGTGTTACTAGGGCTGTTGTGGTGACCGTGTTTCTATGGTGTTACTAGGGCTGTTGTGGTGAATGTATTATTATGGTGTTACTAGGGCTGTTGTGGTGACCGTGTTCCTATGGTGTTACTAGGGCTGTTGTGGTGACCGTATTATTAGGGTGTTACTAGGGCTGTTGTGGTGACCGTATTATTAGGGTGTTACTAGGGCTGTTGTGGTGACCGTATTATTAGGGTGTTACTAGGGCTGTTGTGGTGACCGTGTTTCTATGGTGTTACTAGGGCTGTTGTGGTGACCGTATTATTATGGTGTTACTAGGGCTGTTGTGGTGACCGTGTTTCTATGGTGTTACTAGGGCTGTTGTGGTGAACGTATTATTATGGTGTTACTAGGGCTGTTGTGGTGACCGTGTTTCTATGGTGTTACTAGGGCTGTTGTGGTGACCGTATTATTATGGTGTTACTAGGGCTGTTGTGGTGACCGTATTATTATGGCGTTACTAGGGCTGTTGTGGTGACCGTATTATTATGGCATTACTAGGGCTGTTGTGGTGACCGTATTATTATGGCGTTACTAGGGCTGTTGTGGTGACCGTATTATTAGGGTGTTACTAGGGCTGTTGTGGTGACCGTATTATTAGGGTGTTACTAGGGCTGTTGTGGTGACCGTATTATTATGGTGTTACTAGGGCTGTTGTGGTGACCGTGTTCCTATGGTGTTACTAGGGCTGTTGTGGTGACCGTATTATTATGGTGTTACTAGGGCTGTTGTGGTGACCGTATTATTATGGTGTTACTAGGGCTGTTGTGGTGACCGTATTATTATGGTGTTACTAGGGCTGTTGTGGTGACCGTATTATTAGGGTGTTACTAGGGCTGTTGTGGTGACCGTATTATTAGGGTAATACTAATAAAATAATAATAATTATTAATATTCTATGTGACGGTTGAGTGACGGTAATCTCCTTTTATGCACTCTGGACATGCTTCGGTAGTACCCAACTCACTAACTACCGTCAGGTCCTAATGGCCTGGTACTCAGGGCTCTATTGTCCCTCTAACCATCAGGTCCTAATGGCCTGGTACTCAGGGCTCTATTGTCCCTCTAACCATCAGGTCCTAATGGCCTGGAACTCAGGGCTCTATTGTCCCTCTAACCATCAGGTCCTAATGGCCTGGTACTCAGGGCTCTATTGTCCCTCTAACCATCAGGTCCTAATGGCCTGGTACTCAGGACTCTATTGTCCCTCTAACCATCAGGTCCTAATGGCCTGGTACTCAGGGCTCTATTGTCCCTCTAACCATCAGGTCCTAATGGCCTGGTACTCAGGGCTCTATTGTCCCTCTAACCATCAGGTCCTAATGGCCTGGTACTCAGGGCTCTATTGTCCCTCTAACCATCAGGTCCTAATGGCCTGGTACTCAGGGCTCTGTTGTCCCTCTAACCATCAGGTCCTAATGGCCTGGTACTCAGGGCTCTATTGTCCCTCTAACCATCAGGTCCTAATGGCCTGGTACTCAGGGCTCTATTGTCCCTCTAACCATCAGGTCCTAATGGCCTGGTACTCAGGGCTCCATTGTCCCTTTAACCATCAGGTCCTAATGGCCTGGTACTCAGGGCTCCATTGTCCCTTTAACCACTCTGACATCAATTCAAATACAATCAAAAAAGATCTTAAAACACTTATCATCAAAACAGAATCTTGCTTTTAAAACTCACCTACATTTACATTTTACATTTTAGTCATTTAGCAGACGCTCTTATCCAGAGTGACTTACTCACTGTGATGATCAATTTGAAGAAAGAAGTTCAACAACAGGTTGAAACTGAGTGGAAAAACATGGACGTTGGGGATGTTGTTTCAAAGCCTAACACAATGAAATGGACAGCGCTTTCTAAGGTGATGATTAATTCCAAACACCTATATCCATATTAGAGCTGATGCATTAGCATAGGCCTATATATGAGTCCAAGCCTGAAAAAAACCCGGAATTAAAATAATGATAGTGCCGTTATACAATACAGTCGTGGTCAAAAGTTTTGAGAATGACACAAGTATTGGTCTTCACAAAGTTCGCTGCTTCAGTGTTATGAGATATTTTTGTCAGATGTTACTATGGTATACTGAAGTATAATTACAAGCATTCCATAAGTGTCAAAGGCTTTTATTGACAATTACTCGAAGTTTATGCAAAGAGTCAATATTTGCAGTGTTGACCCTTCTTTTTCAAGACCTCTGTAATCCGCCATGGCATGCTGTCAATTAACTTCTGGGCCACATCCTGACTGATGGCAGCCCATTCTTGCATAATCAATGCTTGGAGTTTGTCAGAATTTGTGGGTTTTTGTTTATCCACCAGCCTCTTGAGGATCGACCACAAGTTCTCAATGGGATTAAGGTCTGGGGAGTTTCCTGGCCATGGACCCAAAATGTCGATGTTTTGTTCCTCGAGCCACTTAGTTATCACTTTTGCCTTATGGCAAGGTGCTCCATCATGCTGGAAAAGGCATTGTTCATCACCAAACTGTTCTTGGATGGTTGGGAGAAGTTGCTCTCGGAGGATGTGTTGGTACCATTCTTTATTCATGGCTGTGTTCTTAGGTAAAATTGTGAGTGAGCCCACTCCCTTGGCTGAGAAGCAACCCCACACATGAATGGTCTCAGGATGCTTTACTGTTGGCATGACACAGGACTGATGGTAGCGCTCACCTTGTCTTCTCCGGACAAGGTGTTTTCCGGATGCCCCAAACAATCGGAAAGGGGATTCATCAGAGAAAATGACTTTACCCAAGTCCTCAGCAGTCCAATCCCTGTACCTTTTGCAGAATATCAGTCTGTCCCTGATGTTTCTCCTGGAGAGAAGTGGCTTCTTTGCTGCCCTTCTTGACTCCAGGCCATCCTGCAAAAGTCTTCGCCTCACTGTGCGTGCAGATGCACTCACACCTGCCTGCTGCCATTCCTGAGCAAGCTCTGCACTGGTGGTGCCCCGATCCCGCAGCTGAATCAACTTTAGGAGACGGTCCTGGCGCTTGTTGGACTTTCTTGGGCGCCCTGATGCCTTCTTCACAACAATTGAACCTCTCTCCTTTAAGTTCTTGATGATCCGATAAATGGTTGATTTAGGTGCAATCTTACTAGCAGCAATATCCTTGCCTGTGAAGCCCTTTTTCTGCAAAGCAATGACGACGGCACGTGTTTCCTTGCAGGTAACCATGGTTAACAGAGGAAGAACAATGATTTCAAGCACCACCCTCCTTTTAAAGCTTCCAGTCTGTTATTCTAACTCAATCAGCATGACAGAGTGATCTCCAGCCTTGTCCTCGTCAACACTCTCACCTGTGTTAGCAGAGAATCACTGACATGATGGCAGCTGGTCCTTTTGTGGCAGGGCTGAAATGCAGTGGAAATGTTTTTTGGGGATTAAGTTCATTTTCATGGCAAAGAGGGACTTTGCAATTAATTGCAATTCATCTGATCACTCTTCATGACATTCTGGAGTATATGCAAACTGCCATCATCAAAACTGAGACAGCAGACTTTGTGAAAATTAGTATTTGTGTCATTCTCAAAACTTTTGACCATACATAGCCTACTGCATATTAGAGGCATGGCAGAAACACAGGTTTTAAGATGGTAGAGCATGGCGCTTGCAACGCCAGGGTTGTGGGTTCGTTTCCCACGGGGGGGCAGTATGAAAATGTATGTACTCACTAACTGTAAGTCGCTCTGGGTAAGAGCGTCTGCTAAATGACTAAAAATGTAAATGTCTTTGGTACATAATTGGTCTAACCTATACTCCAAATTAGAGTAATTACCTTTGAGTGTGGACTGTATTATGGATACTGGATGGAGACTGGTTACCTTATGCTACTCTCCCAACGTTCTATCCATTGACTCATTGATTGTGCAGAACGGCTTACAAAGTTAGCCTACAATTGCAGTGAATTTGTATTTGATTTTGAATGGGCTAATAATAGGGAATTTTTATATATAAAAAAAAAAATTATGCTGACACTACCTTTTTGGTACAGAATATCTCACCACCATGCATTTCCATCCTCTCTCTCCTTCATTCCTTTCTCAAGCGTGCAGAGAGAGGGGCTGTCAACACTTTAATGAAATATGTTTTGTTGTAAAAAAACATGTTACTATCGATGTTCCCGAACAGATTTCACTTGGTTTCCCAAATTAAGCACTGGGTAGCTGGAGGGAACAGGGTTGGAGAGCCCATGGTATACAGAGTACTGGGTAGCTGGAGGAACAGGGTTGGAGAGCCCATGGCATACAGAGTACTGGGTAGATACAGGAACAGGGTTAGAGAGCCCATGGCATACAGAGTACTGGGTAGCTGGAGGAACAGGGTTGGAGAGCCCGTGGCATACAGAGTACTGGGTAGCTGGAGGAACAGGGTTGGAGAGCCCATGGCATACAGAGTACTGGGTAGCTGGAGGAACAGGGTTGGAGAGCCCATGGCATACAGAGTACTGGGTATCTGCAGTAACAGGGTTGGAGAGCC
>NW_025533707.1:265000-272500 GCF_020615455.1 Coregonus clupeaformis
AGACCGTCTCAGGGAAGCTCATCTGCCTGCTCGTCGTCCTCACCAGGGTCTTTACCTGACTGCAGTTCAGCGTCGTAACCGACTTCAGTGGGCAAATGCTCACCTTCGATGGCCACTGGCACACTGGAGGAGTGTGCTCTTCACGGATGAATCCCGGTTTCAACCGTACTGGGCAGATGGCAGACGGCGTGTATGGCGTTGTGTGGGCGAACGGTTTGCTGATGTCAACGTTGTGAACAGAGTGCCCCATGGTAGCGGTGGGGTTATGGTATTGGGCAGGCATAAGCTACGGACAACGAACACAATTGCATTGTATGCTAATTTGAATGCACAGAGATACCGTGACGAGAGCACAGGAGGTTGGTGGTACCTTAATTAGGGAGGACGGGCTCGTAGTAATGACTGGAGGGGAATGAGTGGAATGGTACCAAATACATCAAACACATGGTTTGATGCCATTCCATTTGCTCCGTTCCAGCCATTATTATGAGCCGTTCTCCCCTCAGAAGCCTCCACTGGGCGAGTTACTGAGGCCATTCATCCGCCGTCATCACCTCATGTTTCAGCATGATAATGCACGGCCCCATGTCGCAAGGATCTGTACACAATTCCTGGAAGCTGAAAATGTCCCAGTTCTTCCATGGCCTGCATACTCACCAGACATGTCACCCATTGAGCATGTTTGGGATGCTCTGGATTGACGTGTACGACAGCGTGTTCCAGTTTCCGCCAAAATATCCAGCAACTTCGCACAGCCATTGAAGAGGAGTGGGACAACATCTACAGGCCACAATCAACAGCCTGAACAACTCTATGCAAAAGAGATGTGTCGCGCTGCATGAGGCAAATGGTCACCCCAGATACTGACTGGTTTTCTAATCCATGCCCTTGCCTTTTATTTAAGGTATCTGTGACCAACAAATGCATATCTATATTCTCAGTCATGTGAAATCCATCCTACAGCACCCAATGTCACAGGAAGGCCAAAAAGATCATCAAGGACATCAACCACCCGAGCCACTGCCTGTTCACCCCACTATCATCCAGAAGGCGAGGTCAGTACAGGTGCATCAAAGCTGGGACCGAGAGACTGAAAAACAGCAGCAGGTAGCTTAGTGGTTAAGAGTGTTGTGCCAGAAACCGAAAGGTCGCTGGTTCTAATCTCCGAGCCGACTAGGTGAAAAATCTGTTGATGTGCCCTTGAGCAAGGCACTTAACCCTAATTGCTCCTGTAAGTCGCTCTGGATAAGAGCATCTGCTAAATGACTAAAAATGTTTTAAAAAATCTCAAGGCCATCAGACTGTTAAATAGCCATCACTAGCCGGCTACCACCCGGTTACTCCCGTTACTCTCCACCCCTCTCTCTTCTCTAGTATCCTCTCTCTCCACCCCTCTCTCTTCTCTAGTATCCTCTCTCCACCCCTCTCTCTTCTCTAGTATCGTCTCTCTCCACCCCTCTCTCTTCTCTAGTATCCTCTATCTCCACCCCTCTCTCTTCTCTAGTATCCTCTCTCTCCATCCCTCTTTCTTCTCTAGTATCCTCTCTCTCCACCCCTCTCTCTTCTCTAGTATCCTCTCTCTCCACCCCTCTCTCTTCTCTAGTATCCTCTCTCCACCCCCTCTCTCTTCTCTAGTATCCTCTCTCTCCACCCCTCTCTCTTCTCTAGTATCCTCTCTCCACCCCTCTCTCTTCTCTAGTATCCTCTCTCTCCACCCCTCGCTCTTCTCTAGTATCCTCTCTCCACCCCTCCATCTTCTCTAGTATCCTCTCTCTCCACCCCTCTCTCTTCTCTAGTATCCTCTCTCTCCACCCCTCTCTCTTCTCTAGTATCCTCTCTCTACCCCTCTCTCTTCTCTAGTATCCTCTCTCTCCACCCCTCTCTTCTCTAGGAGCCTCTCTCCATCCCTCTCTCTTCTCTAGTATCCTCTCTCTCCACCCCTCTCTCTTCTCTAGTATCCTCTCTCCATCCCTCTCTTCTCTAGTATCCTCTCTCTCCACCCCTCTCTTCTCTAGTATCCTCTCTCTCCACCCCTCTCTCTTCTCTAGTATCCTCTCTCTCCACCCCTCTCTCTTCTCTAGTATCCTCTCTCTCCACCCCTCTCTCTTCTCTAGTATCCTCTCTCTCCACCCCTCTCTCTTCTCTAGTATCCTCTCTCTCACCCCTCTCTCTTCTCTAGTATCCTCTCTCTCCACCCCTCGCTCTTCTCTAGTATCCTCTCTCCACCCCTCTCTCTTCTCTAGTATCCTCTCTCTCCACCCCTCTCTCTTCTCTAGTATTGTCTCTCTCCACCCCTCTCTCTTCTCTAGTATCCTCTCTCTCCACCCCTCTCTCTTCTCTAGTATCCTCTCTCTCCACCCCTCTCTCTTCTCTAGTATCCTCTCTCTCCACCCCTCTCTCTTCTCTAGTATCCTCTCTCTCCACCCCTCTCTCTTCTCTAGTATCCTCTCTCTCCACCCCTCTCTCTTCTCTAGTATCCTCTCTCTCCACCCCTCTCTCTTCTCTAGTATCCTCTCTCCATCCCTCTCTCTTCTCTAGTATCCTCTCTCTCCACCCCTCTCTTCTCTAGTATCCTCTCTCTCCACCCCTCTCTCTTCTCTAGTATCCTCTCTCTCCACCCCTCTCTCTTCTCTAGTATCCTCTCTCTCCACCCCTCTCTCTTCTCTAGTATCCTCTCTCTCCACCCCCTCTCTCTTCTCTAGTATCCTCTCTCTCCCCCCCTCTCTCTTCTCTAGTATCCTCTCTCTCCACCCCTCTCTCTTCTCTAGTATCCTCTCTCTCCACCCCTCTCTCTTCTCTAGTATCCTCTCTCTCCACCCCTCTCTCTTCTCTAGTATCCTCTCTCTCCACCCTCTCTCTTCTCTAGTATCCTCTCTCTCCACCCTCTCTCTTCTCTAGTATCCTCTCTCTCCACCCCTCTCTCTTCTCTAGTATCCTCTCTCTCCACCCCCTCTCTCTCTTCTCTAGTATCCTCTCTCTCCACCCCTCTCTCTTCTCTAGTATCCTCTCTCTCCACCCCTCTCTCTTCTCTAGTATCCTCTCTCTCCACCCCCTCTCTCTTCTCTAGTATCCTCTCTCTACCCCTCTCTCTTCTCTAGTATCCTCTCTCTCCACCCCTCTCTTCTCTAGTATCCTCTCTCTCCACCCCTCTCTCTTCTCTAGTATCCTCTCTCTACCCCTCTCTCTTCTCTAGTATCCTCTCTCTCCACCCCTCTCTTCTCTAGTATCCTCTCTCTCCACCCCTCTCTTCTCTAGGAGCCTCTCTCCATCCCTCTCTCTTCTCTAGTATCCTCTCTCTCCACCCCTCTCTCTTCTCTAGTATCCTCTCTCCATCCCTCTCTCTTCTCTAGTATCCTCTCTCTCCACCCCTCTCTCTTCTCTAGTATCCTCTCTCTCCACCCCTCTCTCTTCTCTAGTATCCTCTCTCTCCACCCCTCTCTCTTCTCTAGTATCCTCTCTCTCCACCCCTCTCTCTTCTCTAGTATCCTCTCTCTCCACCCCTCGCTCTTCTCTAGTATCCTCTCTCTCCACCCCTCGCTCTTCTCTAGTATCCTCTCTCCACCCTCTCTCTTCTCTAGTATCCTCTCTCTCCACCCCTCTCTTCTCTAGTATCCTCTCTCTCCACCCCTCGCTCTTCTCTAGTATCCTCTCTCCACCCCTCTCTCTTCTCTAGTATCCTCTCTCTCCACCCCTCTCTTCTCTAGTATCCTCTCTCTCCACCCCTCTCTCTTCTCTAGTATCCTCTCTCTCCACCCCTCTCTCTTCTCTAGTATCCTCTCTCTCCATCCCTCTCTCTTCTCTAGTATCCTCTCTCTCCATCCCTCTCTCTTCTCTAGTATCCTCTCTCTCCACCCCTCTCTCTTCTCTAGTATCCTCTCTCTCCATCCCTCTCTCTTCTCTAGAATCCTCTATCCATCCCCCTCTTTTTTCCTGTATTCTCTCCCTCCCTCCCTCCCTGTTCAGCCTTTCACTTCAATAGAAGGCTTGACATGAGGGCACTGTCCTCCTTTAAGAATCATTAGTGCTGACTGAGTGTGTGTGTGTGTTGGCTATATACATTGTGCTGACTAAGATGGTGCCTCTGTATTGTGACCTTGGTGATTTTGGAATGTGTGGCAAGGAATAATGAGGTGACATCCTCTTAGAGAGAGGGATCACCAGGAGCAATAGAGAGAGAGGGGAGAGAGCGAGAGACATCACTAGAGAAAGGAGAGAGGGGGATCACTAGAGAAAGAAGGAGAGAGCGAGAGAGAAGAAGAATTCTGCAAAAATATCCTCAGTGTACAACGTAAAACACCAAATAATGCAGAGAGCCGATAAATTCTAAAAGGAAGAGATTCCCAAACCTTCCATAACAAAGCCATCACCTACAGAGAGATTAACCTGGAGAAGAGTCCCCTAAGCAAGCTGGTCCTGGGGCTCTGTTCACAAACGCAAACAGACCCCACAGAGCCCCAGGACAACAACACATTTAGACCCAACCAAATCATGAGAAAACAGAAAGAGAATTACTTGACACGTTGGAAAGAATTAACAAAAAAAACAGAGCAAACTAGAATGCTATTTGGCCCTAAACAGAGAGTACACAGTGGCAGAATACCTGACCACTGTGACTGACCCAAACGTAAGGAAAGCTTTGACTATGTACAGACTCAGTGAGCATAGCCTTGCTATTGAGAAAGGCCGCCGTAGGCAGACCTGGCTCTCAAGAGAAGACAGGCTATGTGCACACTGCCCACAAAATGAGGTGGAAACTGAGCTGCACTTCCTGACCTCCTGCCAAATGTATGACCATATTAGAGACACATATTTCCCTCAGATTACAGAGATCCACAAAGAATTTGAAAACAAATCCAATTTTGATAAACTCCCATATCTATTGGGTGAAATACCACAGTGTGCAATCACAGCTGCAAGATTTGTGACCTGTTGCCACAAGAAAAGGGCAACCAGTGAAGAACAAACACCATTGTAAATACAACCCATATTTATGTTTATTTATTTTCCCATTTGTACTTTAACTATTTGCACATTGTTACAACACTGTATATAGACATAATATGACATTTGAAATGTCTTTATTCTTTTGAAACTTCTGAGTGTAATGTTTACTGTTAATATATATTGTTTATTTCACTTTTGTTTATTATCTACTTCACTTGCTTTGGCAATGTTAACATATGTTTCCCATGCCAATAAAGCCCTTTGAATTGAATTGAGAGAGAGAGAGAGAGAGAGAGAAAGAGAAAGCGAGAGAGAGGGAGAGGGAGAAAGAGAGAGAAGTATCACTGGAGAGTAGGAGAGAGAGGTATGGTGCAGAAACAATACCTTTACATTTACATCGTTTAGCAGACGCTCTTATCCAGAGCGACTTACAAATTGGTGCATTCAACTTATGATAGCCAGTGGGACAACCACCTTTTCTTTTCTTTTTTTAATGGGGGGGTGGGGGAAGAAGGATGACTTTATAGTATTCCAGGTATTCCTTAAAGAGGTACACCTATCCCATAGGCCGAGGTTCTATTATATTCTTCCACATTGAACAAGGTTTTCTCTTCAGACATTCAATGATTTTCTATAAAAGACAGATAGAAAAACAGAGGGAGAAAGAAAAACAAAAGTAGAGAAGGACAGAAGTACAGTCAACCCTTTAGTATATAAAAATCACCATCAATCAAACTTTATTTATATAGCACATGTGTTACAGACAATGCATTTTAAACGCTCAACCAATCAAATTATATAAGATGACAAAGGTAAACTCAAAAAAAACTCTGAGCCATTCGACATCATGTCGAGTCCCAGACACACCTAGGGTCAAGGGTCATTTGATTACCGCAGCTTTACTGTTGCAGTCCCCCCTCCTTCAATCCAAACAGACTCAGACTCTGTGCAGAGATCAATGTTAACTATGTGTTCATGGCAGATGGCAGAATGAAAGCAGTCCTATTTGAGAATGGATGTTACACCACCATCCCCCACCTGGACAATGAAATGAATGTTATGTTGTATTACTAATACTAATATGTGAAAACGAATAAAAAAATTAAAACAGATATTACATGCCAATAGGGCCAGATAGACAGGATCAGACAGGTTTTCCTATCAGCACTCTCAGCCCTCTCTATGTAAGTAATATAGACAGGATCAGACTGGGCAGACAGGTTTTCCCATCAACACGCTCAGCCCTCTCTGTCTAAGATAGACAGGATCAGACTGGACAGACAGGTTTTCCTATCAGCACTCTCAGCCCTCTCTATCTAAGTAAGATAGACAGGATCAGACTGGACAGACATGTTTTCCTATCAGCACTCTCAGCCCTCTATCTAAGTAAGATAGACAGGATCAGACTGGACAGACAGGTTTTCCTATCAGCACTCTCAGCCCTCTCTATCTAAGTAAGATAGACAGGATCAGACTGGACAGACAGGTTTTCCTATCAGCACTCTCAGCCCTCTCTATCTAAGTAAGATAGACAGGATCAGACTGGACAGACAGGTTTTCCTATCAGCACTCTCAGCCATCCCTGTCTGCCCAGTCTGATCCTGTCTATCTTACTTAGATAGAGGGCTGAGAGTGCTGATAGGAAAACCTGTCTGTCCAGTCTGATCCTGTCTATCTTACTTAGATAGAGGGCTGAGAGTGCTGATAGGAAAACCTGTCTGTCCAGTCTGATCCTGTCTGACTGGGCAGACAGGTTTTCCTATCAACGCCCTCAGCCCACTGTGAAGTCAATGTGCCTTCAAAAAGTATTCATACCCCTTGACGTATTCCACATTTTGTTGTGTTACAGCCTGAATTCAATTTTTTTTTTGTTGCCTGTGCTTAGCTCTATTCTGTTTCTTTTTATCAGAAGAAAATCTCCCTAGTCCTTGCCGATGACAAGCATACCCATAACATGATGCAGCCACCACCACGCTTGAAAATATTTGATTTGTCCCAAACATAACGCTTTGTATTCAGGACATAAATAAAACAAAAAATTGCCACATTTTTTGCAGTGTTACTTTAGTGCCTTATTGAAAACAGGATGCATGTTTTGGAAAATTTTCATTCTGTACAGGCTTCCTTCTTTTCACTCTGTCATTTAGGTTAGTATTTTGAAGTAACTACAATGTTGTTGATCCATCCTCAGTTTTCTCCTATCAGAGCCATTCAACTCTGTAACTGTTTTAAAGTCACCATTGGCATCATGGTGAAATCCCTGAGCGGTTTCCTTCCTCTCTGGCAACTGATTTAGGAAGGACGCCTGTATCTTTTTAGTGACTGGGTGTATTTATACACCATCCACAGTGTAATTAATAACTTCACGAGTTCAAAGGGATATTCTATGTCGTTTTTTACCCATCTACCAATATGTGCCCTTCTTTGCAAACCATTGAAAAACCTCTCTGGTCTTTGTGGTTCAATCTGTGTTTGAAATTCACTGCTCGACTGAGGGACCTTACATATAATTGTACTGTATGTGTGGGTTACAGAGATGAGTTAGTCATTCAACAT
>NW_025533707.1:277500-315000 GCF_020615455.1 Coregonus clupeaformis
GATGATAGATCTGTGCTTTGCCCTGTGCATGCTCTAACTAGCTACTGGCCCATCCATTCATTTACCCTGCCTGCCTCTAGCTACTGGCCCATCCATCCATTTACCCTGCCTGCATCTCTGTCTGGCTCTCTGCCTGCCTGCCTCTCTGCCTGCCTGCCTCTCTGCCTGCCTGCCTCTCTGCCTGCCTCTCTGTCTGCCTGGCTCTCTGCCTGCCTCCCTGGCTCTCTGCCTGCCTCCCTGGCTCTCTGCCTGCCTCCCTGGCTCTCTGCCTGCCTCCCTGGCTCTCTGCCTGCCTCTCTGCCTGCCTGCCTCTCTGCCTGCCTGCCTCTCTGTCTGCCTGGCTCTCTGTCTGCCTGGCTCTGTCTGCCTGGCTCTGTCTGCCTGGCTCTCTGTCTGTCTGGCTCTCTGTCTGCCTGGCTCTCTGCCTGCCTGGCTCTCTGCCTGCCTGGCTCTCTGCCTGCCTGGCTCTCTGTCTGCCTGGCTCTCTGTCTGCCTGGCTCTCTGCCTGCCTGGCTCTCTGTCTGCCTGGCTCTCTGTCTGCCTGGCTCTCTGTCTGCCTGGCTCTGTCTGCCTGGCTCTCTGCCTGCCTGGCTCTCTGTCTGCCTGGCTCTCTGTCTGCCTGGCTCTCTGTCTGCCTGGCTCTCTGTCTGCCTGGCTGTATGGATGCTGTATCTGCTTGACTTCCACAGCATCAGCTGCTGATTTCAGGGCACATAGCCACTACAGCATCACTCCTCCTCCCCCCACCCCCTCGCTCTCTCTCTCTCTCATCCCCCGCTCCTCTCCTCCTCTGCCACATGCTTTTAAATGCATGGTGCTGTCCACCTGCTGGCCTGGGAGGCCAGACTACCATCTCTCTCCCTCCTCCTCCATCGTTCCTCCTCATCCATTCCGTTACAGGCCATGGTAAACCGTAAAAAGATTTGTGCATGCAGGATGCAGCATCATCCGATGGATGTAGCCCATTAGCCTGTCGGTTTGAGAACGTGGGATGAAAACTTCCCCTCCCATATCAGATAGAAAGAGGGAAGGGGAGGAGATGAGAGGAGGGAAAGGAGGAGGAGAGATGGAGGCTAGACCAGCAAAGCGTCTCTCCTCCTCAAGCTGATAATCAATACAGGACTTGGGCTTGAAGCAGAATCTGGGCTTACAGTAGACGTTGAATAAAGCCAGATTCTAGTGCCACCCAAACAACCCACAGCCAGGGGTAGAAACACAACCCACAGCCAGGGGTAGAAACACAACCCACAGCCAGGGGTAGAAACACAACCCACAGCCAGGGGTAGAAACACAACCCACAGCCAGGGGTAGAAACACAACCCACAGCCAGGGGTAGAAACACAACCCACAGCCAGGGGTAGAAACACAACCCACAGCCAGGGGTAGAAAAACTGTAGCTTTAGGCTATTCATCAAAACGGACCCACAATTAGCCAATAGAAACAATAAGATTCTGATTTACGTTATCATAAGCATTTAGCCTATTTGCCTTATCATAGGCATTTAGCATTTTGCCTACTGAATATAAAACCACGTTGTTGAGCGATATACAGTGGCTTGTGAAAATATTCACCCCCCTTGGCATTTTTCCTATTTTGTTGCCTTACAACCTGGAATTAAAACGGATTTTTGGGGGGGTTTGTATCATTTGATTTACACAACATGCCTACCACTTTGAAGATGCAAAATATTTTATCTTCTCAAACAAACAAGAAATAAGACGAAAAAAATGAAAACTTGAGCGTGCATATCTATCCCCCCCCCCACTTTGTAGAGCCACCTTTGCAGCAATTACAGCTGCAAGTCTCTTGGGGTATGTCTCTATAAGCTTGGCACATCTAGCCACTGGGATTTTTGCCCATTCTTCAAGGCAAAACTGCTCCAGCTCCTTCAAGTTGGATGGGTTCCGCTGGTGTACAGCAATCTTTAAGTCATACCACAGATTCTCAATTGGATTGAGGTCTGGGCTTTGACTAGGCCATTCCAAGACATTTAAATGTTTCCCCTTAAACCACTCTAGTGTTGCTTTAGCAGTATGCTTAAGGTCATTGTACTGCTGGAAGGTGAACATCCGTCCCAGTCTCAAATCTCTGGAAGACTAAAACAGGTTTCCCTCAATAATTTCCCTGTATTTAGCGTCATCCATCACTCCTTCAATTCTGACCAGTTTCCCAGTCCCTGCCGATGAAAAACATCCCCACAGCATGATGCTGCCACCACCATGCTTCACTGTGGGGATGGTGTTCTCGGGGAGATGAGAGGTGTTGGGTTTGCGCTAGACATAACATTTTCCTTGATTGCCAAAAAGCCCAATTTTAGTCTCATCTGACCAGAGTACCTTCTTCCATATGTTTGGGGAGTCTCCCACATGCCTTTTGGCGAACACCAAACGTGTTTGCTTATTTCTGGCCACTCTTCCGTAAAGCCCAGCTCTGTGGAGTGTACGGCTTAAAGTGGTCCTATATGACAGGTACTCCAATCTCCGCTGTGGAGCTTTGCAGCTCCTTCAGGGTTATCTTTGGTCTCTTTGTTGCCTCTCTGATTAATACCCTCCTTGCCTGGTCCGTGAGTTTTGGTGGGCGGCCGGTCTTGGCAGGTTTGTTGTGGTGCCATATTCTTTCCATTTTTTAATAATGGATTTAATGGTGCTCCGTGGGATGTTCAAAGTGTCGGATATTTTTTTATAACCCAACCCTGACCTGTACTTCTCCACAACTTTGTCCCTGACCTGTTTGGAGAGCTCCTTGGTCTTCATGGTGCCGCTTGCTTGGTGGTGTTGCAGATCATGTGACACTTAGATTGCACACAGGTGGACTTTATTTAACTAATTATGTGACTTCTGAAGGTAATTGGTTGCACCAGATCTTATTTAGGGGCTTCATAGCACAGGGGGTGAATACATATGCACGCACCACTTTTCTGTTATTTATTTTTTTAGAATTTTTTGAAACAAGGTATTTTTTTCATTTCACTTCACCAATTTGGACTATTTTGTGTATGTCCATTACATGAAATCCAAATAAAAAATCAATTTAAAATTACAGGTTGTAATGCAAAAAAATTGGAAAAACGCCACGGGGGATGAATAATTTTGCGAGGCACTGTAGGCCTATATAGGACCGTTTCAAAACAGATCACATGTATGATGGGCTAAAAACAACCCAGTTAGGATTATTTGGTAACCCAGCGCTGGTTAAATAGTGGACAGAACACATGTTGGGTTATTTGGTAACCCAGCGCTGGTTAAATAGTGGACAGAACACATGTTGGGTTATTTGGTAACCCAGCGCTGGTTAAATAGTGGACAGAACACATGTTGTGTTATTTTGACCCAGCCAGTTGGGTTGTTTGGATTACCCAAACATGGGTTAATTTAACCATCAGTTTTTTTTTTTTACCATCAGTTGGGTTGACCCAGCAGCTGGGTCTTTTTTTATGTAATCCATAGATTATTTGCAGGAGGCGTTGCCTATTAGGGGTGTGGCTTTTATATAGTTATTTTTGGCCACCCATGAAAGTAAATGTAATTCCTCTTAATCATGTTAAGTTTGTATACTGCAAATGTAAAATGTCCTTTAATATTTATGCACATTACATATTCTTATATAAAATTCAGAACATTATTACTTACATATAGTAACATTGAGATACAATGCTGGGATATGTGTTATTTATCCCAACATTGTATCTCAACGTCCCAACATTGGGATGTGCATAGGCTCTTGAGGATCTCATACACTGGTGTAAGCCTCATTGACGCTACAAAATATCTCAATAACCCAGCAGTTTTTAAAGAATACTACCAACTAAGTGACCCAATGCCTGCAACTCAGCAGTTGGGTCAACCAAACAACCCAGCATTTTTTTAAGTGTAACCTAAGAAACGTAGCCTATAGGCTTGGGGGATTGATTATAGTATAATGAGAGGAAAACGTCCCCCTCACACTCCATATACCCCTTGCCAAGGCTATAGCGCATTAGTGCATCTGTGATGTGCATTAAAACGCCTTTGTTTCCAAACAGAAGTCACCATTAGTTAATTCCCAGCCGGGTTTAAATCTCCCCTATCCAGAGCATCGCTAGGTGATATTCAGACAGAACAATAATATCACGGTAGGGCTGGCATTTTCCGATAGCTTAGCACAGGTTAGCCCATTCACGAAGAAGCAGGTGCACTTAGCCTATTGGATTTGAATGACACCTATATTAAAAGAAACATGCATAAGTAGACACCATATTGGGCTTATAATAGGCTAAATCTCCTGTTCTGTTCAAAACAAACTATAGCTTATGGGCTCATTCTTTCTGAGCCACTCATAGGCTAGCTTTAGGCTACATATGGCGAAAAACAATGTATAGAGCACAATGCTACTCGGCCCTTTGTTCAATCCCGTAGCCGGCTACAGACGCAGCAGCCTGCACAGAGAACGGTTACCCCAACCCAATATAAAACATAACGGTTTTTTCCCTCTGCTGTTGGCGAGATGTGAGTGCCGTGCAGTGTGCAGAAACAATGTACCGATTCGGCAAGTGAGTGTCTGTGTGTAACAGGACACACTTGCTCATGATGTATCAATGTTGTATTACGTTTCATTTGGCTTGTCAATGGGGTCAAGTTAATATTTTCATTTAGGCTCGGCTGAAATTGGACACACACACACACACACACACACACCATCTCGACCAAAGGTATTCTGGCCACATATTTCCGAGTGTCGCCAGTACCACATCCATAAATTAATAGCCTTCACAGAGAGAGACTGTCACTAATGGCTGAATCCTACAACCCTCTGCTCCGTAGCGAGGGGGGTCACACATCACATGCCTTGGTTTAGCTTCAAGCCTTTACAAATCACAGCCGTTTTCCCCCTCTCCATCTACAGCTTTTAATGATAATCTAGTTCCCCCTTATTAACTCCACTGCACGATTGAACAACGACCTTCATCCTTCCACTGATCAAACATCTGACATCATCCCGCAAAGCCACCACATGGATAAATAAAACAGGAGCTTCTACTGCCACTACACAGAGCGGTTTAGGGCTCCAGCAGAAGCACAGCTGTGATTCTAGCAATCTGCTAATGCTATCCCATAGGACTAATGGATAACCTATAGCGGCGATGCTAGCCTAGGCTATAACAGTTTCTACTTACCAGGTTGAGAACCGTTTCGACGATGTCCCGGTTGCTAACCTCTCCAACCTGAATAAGGCCCACCAGCACCGCAAATTTCATTTGGATATTCCTGATTGGCACGGCGGGGTTGCTCACCCCGGCGTGGAGCACCATGGAACCGGATCCAGAGACCATCCTGTCCCCGATGGGTGCCGAGCCAGCGCCCGTGACGACCGGGGGATGAGCGGCTCGGTGTGGATCTGTTAGTGGAGGTGCAGTAGCCGGCTTCTCGCTCGACATTTCCCCTTTAGAGACGGGAGATGACGGAGAGAGGAGCGGCCGCTGGGGTCTCTCTAGCTTTCTCTCTTTCTCACACACCTGCTCTAGTCTCCAATTGTCTGTTCCGCTGCTAAAAAAAACATGAAATATGGAGAGACGGGGGGGGGAATTATAAGGAATATTAAATTACAAAATAAACGATAAATGATCCTCTCCTCTTCTTCGATGGTGCGAAAGAATGCATAAATAAAAGGCGTTCTCGACGCTGGGCAGAATGGTACCCTCTCTGTTGTATCGCCTCCTCTCTCTCTCTCTGTCTCTCTCTCTGCGACGCTGCAGTGAGTGTTGTCGTCGTCAGGACGCGATGTTGACGCCCCCAGTCTGCGTAATTTTTCGCGTTCGCCACGCCTGCGCACTGGAGAGCTCAGCAGGTTGCGCTGGAGCGCATGTAATGATTTAGAAGAAACCTACAGTGCATTTGGAAAGTATTCAAACCCATTCCATTTTTCCACATTTTGTTACGTTACAGCCTTATTCCCAAATGTTTTAAATTATTTGTTTTCCTCTTCAATCTACACACAATAGCCCACAATGACAAAGCGAAAACAGGTTTTTATCCATTTTTGCAACAAAAAAAGTATTATTATTATTCAGACCCTTTGCTATGAGACTCGAAATTGAGCTCAGGTGCATCCTGTTTCCATTGATCATCCTTGAGATGTTTCTACAATTTGATTGGAGTCCACCTGTGGTAAATTCTATTGATTGGACATGATTTGGAAAGGCACACACCTGTCTATATAAGGTCCCACAGTTGACAGTGTATGTCAGAGCAAAAACCAAGCCATGAGGTCAAAGGAATAGTCTGTAGAGCTGTAGAGACAGGATTGTGGCGAGGCACAGATCTGGGGAAGGGTACCAAAAAATGTCTGTGAGAAACAAGATTGAACTCTTTGTCCTGAATGCCAAGCATCACGTCTGGAGGAAACCTGGCACCATCCCTACGGGGAAGCATGGTGGTGGCAGCGTCATGCTGTGGGGATGTTTTTCAGCGGCAGGGACTGGGAGACTAGTCAGGATCGAGGGAAAGATGAACGGCGCAAAGGACAGATCCTTGATGAAAACCTGCTCAGGATATCAGACTGGGGCAAAGGTTCACCTTCCAACAGGCCAACGACGCTAAGCACACAGCCAAGACAACACAGGAGTGGCTTAAAATTATTATTTTTTATTTTTTTTAGCAAAAACGTAAATTGTGTTTTCAAGCTTTTTTTTTTGTCTAAATGGGGTTTTCAAGCATCTGAATCTGCCATTCAGATTGACTTTAATTTAAAGGTCGATTCAGCTAAATGACGTTGCCACTAGCAACACAGCAGAGATTGGTCTTGTTCCCCTGCTCAGACGTTGCATGCATCAACCAATGGTTGTGTACCACCTCACTGACTGAGCAGTCGCGCACCAGATTGCTATAACAATATAATAATGCCATTTAGCAGATGCTTTTATCCAAAGCGACTTACAGTCATGCGTGCATACATTTTTATTAACGTATGGGTGGTCCCGGGGATCGAACCCACTACCCTGGCGTTTACAAGCGCCGTGCTCTACCAATTGAGCTACAGAGGACCATGTTGGTCGTGTTCCTCTGCTCAGACGTAAGCCAGATCTTACAAGGCCTAGATCCATGTTATACATATCAGTTTAAATACTCACCAGCCATGTCACTAGTTGTGTAAAGTACTTAAGTCAGGGTTCTTCAATTCTGGTCCTGGAGGGCCAAGACACCTCTGTTTTTCATCCTCTCCTTCTAATCAGGGGCCAATTCAGACCTGTGACACCAGGTGAGTGCAATTAACTACCAGGTAGAAATAAAAAAACAGAAGTGTTTTGGCCCTCCAGGACCGGAATTGAAGAACCCTGACTTAAGTAGTACATAAGTATTTTGACTTAAGTCATATCTGTACTTTACTATTTATATTTTTGTCAACTTTTACTTTTACTTCACTACATTCCTAAAGAAAAGTATGTACTTTTTACTCCATACATTTTCCCTGACACCCAAAAGTACTCGTTACATTTTGAATGCTTAGCAGGACAGAAAAATGGTCTAATTCACTTATCAAGAGAACATCCCTGGTCATCCCTACTGCCTCTGATCTGGCGGACTCACTAAACACAAATGCTTTGAATGTAAATTATGTCTGAGTGTTGGAGCATGCCCCTGGCTCTCTGTAAGTTTAAAAAACATGAAAATGATGCCGTCTGTTTTGCTTAATAAAAGGAGTTTGAAATTATTTATACTTTTACTGTTGATACTTAAGTATATTTTAAACCAAATACTTTTAGACTTTTATTCAAGTAGTATTTTACTGGGTGACTTTCACTTTTACTTGAGTCATTTTCTATTAAGGTATCAATACTTTTAAGCAAGAATGACAATTGGGTACTTTTTCCACCACTGCGCGTCACCCATTGAGCATGTTTGGGATGCTCTGGATCGATGTGTACGACAGCGTGTTCCAGTTCCTGCCAATATCCAGCAACTTCACACAGCCATTGAAGAGGAGCGGGACAACATTCCACAGGCCACAATCAACAGCCTGATCAACTCTATGCAAAGGAGATGTGTCACGCTGCATGAGGCAAATGGAGGTTACACCAGACACTGACTGGTCTAAACGCCCCTACTTTTTTTTTTTTTTTTAAAGGTATCTGTGACCAACAGATGCATATCTGTATTCCCAGTCATGTGAAATCCATAGATTAGGACCTAATGAATTTATTTCAATGGACTGATTTCCTTATATGAACTGTAACTCATTAAAACCTTTGAAATTGTTGCATGTTGCGTTTTATATTTTTGTTCAGTATAATATAAAAAACACAAAACTATAACACAGGAAAACTAGAACGAGGCATAGACATTAGGACAGACCTTAGAGTGGTCTGTTATATTATATTTTGGGAGCAGCACTTGTGTAGTTGAAATAGAGTTCAGCGGGTGTAGACAGTGGTGGTGTGCCCCAGACAGAACCAGACTGTTTATTTATTATTCAGGAGCCACCCAAACTGTCTGACTGTCACACTCCTTCTCTTCTTCTTCGCTCATCTTCTCCTCTCCTCTCATCTTGCCCTCTCTCCTATCGCTTCACTTTCATCTCCCTCCATACTGAACCCCTCCTTATTCCCCCCCCTCTCCCATCCTCCCCTCCTTCCATCACTACATCTCATCTTATCTCAAAAGGCCCAAGCAGCAACCCTCTACATATTCTATGCACTGTGTGTCTGGAAATGTGTGTGTGTGTGTGTGTGTGTGTGTGTGTGTGTGTGTGTGTGTGTGTGTTTGTGTGGAACCTTTTAGCTAAGCACACAGCACATTTGAGCTAATAATTTTAAACACCCACAGTGTTAAATTTAACATTTTCTTAGTGTGTACTGTATATGCGACCTAAATAGTGTTCAACTAGCACTTTTCGAAGTGATCACAAACCAAATCCTAGAGTGTTGGTTCCAGAGGTTCAAAATTGATGTGGCAAAATTCATTCACTATATATATATACACACAAAAGTATGTGGACACCCCTTCAAATCAGTGGATTCGGCTATTTCAGCCACACCCGTTGCTGACAGGTGTATAAAACTGAGCACACCGCCATGCAATCTCCATAGACAAACATTGGCAGTAGAATGGCCTTACTGAAAAGCGCGGCACCGTCATTTAATGCCACCTTTCCAAAAAGTCAGTTTGTTAAATTTCTGCCCTGCTAGATCTGCCCCGGTCAACTGTAAGTGCTGTTATTGTGAAGTGGAAACGTCTAGGAACAACAACGGCTCAGCCACGAAGTGGTAGGCCACACAAGCTCACAGAACGGGACCGCAGAGTGCTGAAGAGCGTAAAAATCGTCTGTCCTCGGTTGCAACACTTACTACCGATTTCCAAACTGCCTCTGGAAGCAACGTCAGCACAAAAACTGTTTGTCGTGAGCTTCATGAAATGGGTTTCCATGGCCGAGCAGCCGCACACAAGCCGAAGATTACCATGCGCAATGCCAAGCGTCGGTTGGAGTGGTGTAAAGCTCGCCGCCATTTAACTCTGGAGCACGCTTCATCATCTGGCAGTCCGACAGACGAATCTGGGTTTGGCGGATGCCAGGAGAACGCTACCTGCCCGAATGCATAGTGCCAACTGTAAAGTTTGGTGGAGGAGTAATAATGGTCTGGGGCTGTTTTCATTGTAGTGTATGTCTTTTCTGGGGACTGGAGTTTTTTTCTGATCTCATGACCTGGTCAGGTAAAACTCTGGAACCTATTCGTAGGCTATGACAAAATATTATGATTATAGATAGCACAGATGAAAAGGGAAGCCATGCCTATAGGGCTGGGGGTTTTCTTGTCAGGTCATGTGAATTGGAAACACTCCTGGCCTAAGGTGAATCAAACCCTTTCAAACTACCACAAACCTTGTTATTATTCATTCTGAATCTGAAATCAAAAGAGCCAGAGACAAAATACTCTGTAGTTTAGTAGGCCTATTATAGCAGGGTTGAGCGTCACGCAAGCAATGGTTACAATGCCTTTAAATATTAAATTTCACTCTATACACACACACACAATGTTAAGCAGTGGGCTTTAAATAATTAAAAAAGACAGACATGTTTCAATGTAGAAAAGTATTTTAATTTGATATCATAAAACCTAGTATGTGTTCATCTCATTACAGTGCTCTTGTCACGATCGTCATTCATAGAGGAGGACCAAGGCGCAGCGTTGAATGCGAACATTTTATTTATTAGAATGATCACACGATCAAAACAACAAAACGAAAACGTGACGTCCCTGGTTACATAAACCAACCAACACGGAACAAGAAACCACAAATAATGAATGCCTAACGGCTACCTAAGTATGACTCCCAATCAGAGACAACGAGCTACAGCCGTCTCTGATTGGGAGCCACCCTGGCCAACATAGATATACAACAACTAGAACATAAACAAATGAAAACTCACACCCTGGCTCAACATACTAGAGTCCCCAGAGCCAGGGCGTGACAGCTCTTCTGGAATTATTAATTCTGTAAGCTTTATGCAAGGCAAGGTTACATTTAACACTATAGACTGTATCAAGACAGGGTTACATTTAACACTATAGACTGTAACAAGGCAGGGTTACATTTAACACTATAGACTGTAGACTGTAACAAGGCAGGGTTACATTTAACACTATAGACTGTGACAAGACAGGGTTACATTTAACACTATAGACAATAGACTGTAACAAGGCAGGGTTACATTTAACACTATAGACTGTAGACTGTAACAAGGCAGGGTTACATTTAACACTATAGACAGTAGACTGTAACAAGACAGGGTTACATTTAACACTATAGACTGTAACAAGACAGGGTTACATTTAACACTATAGACAATAGACTGTAACAAGGCAGGGTTACATTTAACACTATAGACAGTAACAAGACAGGGTTAAATTTAACACTATAGACTGTAGACTGTAACAAGGCAGGGTTACATTTAACACTATAGACAATAGACTGTAACAAGGCAGGGTTACATTTAACACTATAGACTGTAACAAGGCAGGGTTACATTTAACACTATAGACTGTAGACTGTAACAAGGCAGGGTTACATTTAACACTATAGACAGTAGACTGTAACAAGGCAGGGTTACATTTAACACCATAGACTGTAGACTGTAACAAGGCAGGGTTACATTTAACACCATAGACTGTAGACTGTAACAAGGCAGGGTTACATTTAACACTATAGACTGTAACAAGGCAGGGTTACATTTAACACTATAGACTGTAGACTGTAACAAGGCAGGGTTACATTTAACACTATAGACTGTAACAAGACAGGGTTACATTTAACACTATAGACTGTAGACTGTAACAAGGCAGGGTTACATTTAACACTATAGACAGTAGACTGTAACAAGACAGGGTTACATTTAACACTATAGACTGTAACAAGACAGGGTTACATTTAACACTATAGACTGTAACAAGACAGGGGTTACATTTAACACTATAGACAGTAGACTGTAACAAGACAGGGTTACATTTAACACTATAGACTGTAACAAGACAGGGTTACATTTAACACTATAGACTCTAACAAGACAGGGTTACATTTAACACTATAGACTGTAGACTGTAACAAGGCAGGGTTACATTTAACACTATAGACAGTAGACTGTAACAAGACAGGGTTACATTTAACACTATAGACTGTAACAAGACAGGGTTACATTTAACACTATAGACTCTAACAAGGCAGGGTTACATTTAACACTATAGACTGTAGACTGTAACAAGGCAGGGTTACATTTAACACTATAGACAGTAGACTGTAACAAGACAGGGTTACATTTAACACTATAGACTGTAACAAGACAGGGTTACATTTAACACTATAGACTGTAACAAGACAGGGGTTACATTTAACACTATAGACAGTAGACTGTAACAAGACAGGGTTACATTTAACACTATAGACTGTAACAAGACAGGGTTACATTTAACACTATAGACAGTAGACTGTAACAAGACAGGGTTACATTTAACCTGTAGCAGCAGTGTTGGTAATTGAGGTAATATGTACATGTAGGTATGGGTAAAAGTAACTAGACAATCAGGATAGATAATAAACAGAGTAGCAGAAGCGTTACATTTGTGGACAGTGTGAAAGTATGTGTGGTGAATTCACTAGACAAAACAGGCAAACAAGGCTGAAATTGGGAGTGGTACTATGTCAACTTGTCCAATTAGAAACGCCAGAGGTGTATCCTATGAAGCAAGCTAGATCTACTCAGGGTTTTCTAAAGCTAACCGGCTTCAGTTAGCTTCACATCTTACTATGACGGTGGATATTGCTTGTCCCGCCTGCCGCTAACTCATGCAGGCTTGTAACCACACGTGGTGGTCGAACGTCAGACTCTCCACTAGCTCTGTTTCCATTAACTGTTTTCCAGGGATTTTCTGTTGACTTTTAGAAAGTTCACATAGAAAAAAAGATGCGACAATTGCCTGCTATCAATCATTCAATGTTTTTATAAAGCCCTTTTTTTTACATCAGCAGATGTCACACAGAAATCCAGCCTAAAACCCCAAACAGCAAGCAATGCAGATGTAGAAGCACGGTGGCTAGAAAAAACTCCCGAGAAAGGCAGGACTCTAGGAAGAAACCTAGAGAGGAACCAGGCTAGGATGCATTTCCATTTAACTATCTTGTGTGGATAAAAACGTCTGGACGTAATGACGTCACACAACAACAAAAAAAACTAGTGTCGAATACAAGTGTAGTGATTGAAGCGTTTCCATCACCCATCTAGGCTAATTGCACTTTAATAAATTGGCGACAGCCTGTATGCCTTCCCGCCTGTGTGTTTCATGTCCCAGGTAGCCTGTGAAACCAGCATGGATGGAATGCATTAATTGACTAATATTTGCCATATTCTAATAATTATCATATGCACAACATATCGCCAAGGTCCGTGCCATGGTGAAACTTGCGCTCCTGTAGATCTGAAATACTTGGATGGTGAAACTTGCCAGCCAACCAGAAAAAACAAGGTGAAGCAATTCAGGCATCCTTGAAAGTCAGTACAATCCTTGTCTTGCAAAGAGACATTATTTGTCTAGTAAAAAAAAAAAGATTTTGCAAGCAGTAGGCATTTAGAATTAAATGTGAAGTGGAGCTTTATTGTTACGTAATGACATCACGTGCCCCTCATACCTTCAAAATTATTCAGCAGTCATCATTTAATTTAAAAAAACACAGTTTCCATCATTATTTGTCTCAATGAAGAAAGTAGACCAAAATAATAATCCACCCCTATCGAACGGATACAATTTTTTCTCGATCTTTAGAAAATGTATCCTATAACCACCATTTCCATTACACGTCGCAATTATTTTTTTGTTGCAACATTGCCTTTTGTTGAATAATCCTGAGTCAATGGAAACCTGCCTATTGGTTTCATGGAGCTGCATTAAGATAAATCTCAACCTCGTTTACAAGTTGGAACACTGGAATGTGACGCTTCATTCTATAGCTAGAGGACTCCTGATATCTAGTATATCCTAGTATATATATTTTTTGTCTTTATCTGTTGCAGTCTAGTACTGTCTTGTTGCCTTTTCTTCTTCTTCTTCTTCTTCTTCTTCTGTGGATTTTATATGGCGGTTAGCATACCAACTTTAAGGTGCAATACCGCCACCAACTGGACTGGAGTGTGGACCAGAGACAGTGAAGGTCTAAATCCTACCCGATAATCTCGTCTCTCTAAGGAAACGAAATACATGATTAAATACTACATCCCCTGAAGATTTCCCCAGCAGTTCACTTAATCCTGGCTCTTCGACCCCATTACTCCTCAAATCCAATAACAATCGCTCCCTTTCTCTCACATATTTCTGCCACTGAAATATTTGACATTTACATTTTAGCAGACGCTCTTATCCAGAGTGACTTACTTAGTGAATACATATATATATATATTTTTTTTCATACTGGCCCCCCCGTGGGAATCGAACCCACAACCCTGGCGTTGCAAACGCCATGCTCTATCAACTGAGCTACATCCCTAGAACATGTTCCACTGTCTCCATTTCCTCCTGACAATGATCACACCTCCCAGTCGGATGTGTCCCCACCACTTTTCAATGTACTATTTAGCCTTGTGTGTCCCAGACTTTCCTCCCTTCTCTCTCTGCCTGAGGACCTTCCTGCCCCCCACCTTTTCCTGGATCTCATACAGGTGTCTTCCAATCCTCTCCCTGTTCCACAACTCTTGCCACTTATTTTTTTAACCACTGTTCTTATTAATCCCTTGGCTTCTGCTTTACTGATTGACACAATTCCATCTCAACATTAGGATGTTTAAGAGCCTGCTTGGCGATAATATCCACTTCCTCATTCCCCTCTACTCCCCACATGAGCTGGTGCCCAGAGGAACATCACAAATACCCCCCATCTGTTTCACTGCACAACCTCATACAATACATCCTGTCTGCTCTGAGACACACATGAATTTAAGCTCATCAGTGCTGCACAGGAGTCAGAGCAGATGACTACTCAGTCTGGCCACACCTCCTCCACCCACTCTGCAGCCAATAGTACGGTCAGCAACTCCCGTTGTGTAAACAGATAAATGATCCGTTGCTCTCTTTTCGTCACTTCCACCTTAAACTCTGGAACACTAAAAGCTGCTCCTGTCCTCCCCGTTTTAGGGTCCTTAGATCCACCTGTGAATATATTCAAGAAAGCATAGTATTGTGTTGTTAAAATGTTCACTTACAACTGAATCCACTCCTTCCTCAACATCTCTTACCTTCTCAAGCAACCCTAGATCTATCACTGGCTGAGGGAGAAACCAAGATGGGATAGCAGGAAGAACCACAGAGAGGCTAAACTCCCTCCCAAAACAACCCCGTCTCTCTCACCACGCCACTGCCTATCCACCCAAAGCTTGTATTCAGATTTTGTTCATGTTCCCAGCACTCTAGGAGCACCTTTGTTGTAGGATGTGTAACCGTATGTCCTTGTAGATTTACCCAATATGTCACGGCAAGCTGTTGTCTTCTTAAATTTAACGGCATCTCTCCCAACTCTACCTGCATCGCTGCCACCGGGAAGGTCCTGAGTGCTCCACATCGTATTCTTAGGGCTTGGGCCTGGATAACGTCTAGCTTTTATAAAGATGTCTGAGCTGCTGATCCATATCCTATACATCCATAATCCAGTGATGACCTTAACAGCGCTATATACTGTATATATATCATTTTCAACGCCATTCTATCTGCTCCCCCACTCCATTCCTGACAAGCAACGCATCACAATCAATATTTTATTTCCTTTGACAACTACTCTGTTAATATGCTCCGCCCCCACGTCATTTGAGTGTCAAACCAGACCCCCGGGAACCTAAACCCTCCCACCCTCTCCAGATTCCTTCCATACAACTTCAAGTATATTTCCTCCCAAACCTTCCTTCTAGAAAAAAAAACCCACAGTCTGTATTTTCTCAACTGAAAACTTGAAGCCCCACCTGAGGGACCACTGCTCTACTTTACTAATCGCTTCTTGAACTCTTCTGGCTGTCTGGGTAATATTTCTCCCTCTCTTCCACAGCGATCCATCATCCGCAAACAATGACCTCCCAATATCCGGTCTCACCTGAGAGAATACATCGTCAATCATAATGGAGAACAACAAAGGACTAATGACACTTCCCTGGGGGGTACCATTATCCCCCCTCATGGCTTTCTGACATAGAGCCCCCCACCTTCACTTGTTTTGATCATCCAAAAAGAAAATACTTTATCCAGTTAAAAACCCTTCCTCCAACCCCCATGTTATCCAGCTTGATAAGTAGGCCTTCCTTCCACATCATATCATAAGCCTTCTCTACATCAAAGAAAATGGCTACCACCACCTCCTTATATGCCTGTGCCTTCCGTATGACTGACTCAAGACACAGTACAGGATCCATCGTTCCCCTGCCTTTCCTGAACCCACTTTGATCTGGTGACATTAGTCCTCTGCTCTCCAGAAAGTAAGTCAGCCTTTCCGTTATCATCCTTTCCATAAGTTTACATACGTGAGATGTCAACGCTATCGGTCTTTAGCTTGAATGACTAGTAGGGTCTTTCCCTGGTTTCCGTATCGGCACCACTACCACCTGCTTCCAACTACCAGGCAGTTTCCCTTCCTGCCACACCTTATTGTAAAGGCCCAATACGTTCCCCATTGCAGTGTCACTGAGATGAGCCATCATGATGTAACACATCTCATCCGTCCCAGGAGTTGTTACCCCGGCTTTAGCTCATGCTCTCTTCATCTCAGCGCAACGTAAAAGGCCTATTCGATGCATCCCTCACCGTCTCTCTCTGGTCCAGGACCCCCGGATGTTCTCCTCTGACCCGCTCCCTCCCACCCTGCCCCTCTTCTGTCCGATTATTTGAGCTGTGCATTTTCACAAATGCCTGGGCTAACATCTCTGCCTTCTCCATATCTCTCACTGCAACAATCTCCCCACTTTTCAGCACAGGGAGATCCCAATCTCTTCTGACCCCACTCATCCTCTTAATCATCCCCCGTACATCTCCCACAGGAGTGGTCCTGCCTATGTTTCCACAGAACCGGCACCAATACTCCCTCTTAGCTGTCCTAATGATCCTCCTTACTACTGCTTGTGCTTGTTTATACTGAATCAGGTGCTGCTAATTATGGGACCTTTTCAACATTCTTTTCTACACTTCACTGCTTCTCTACACTCTTCACTCCACCTGGGGACAGTGTTACTCTTTATCCCCCCCCTGTCCCCATAGGAATCCCCTGCCTTGCTCCTTCTCCCCCCTGTCCCCATAGGAATCCCCTGCCTTGCTCCTTCTCCCCCCTGTCCCCATAGGAATCCCCTGCCTTGCTCCTTCTCCCCCTGTCCCCATAGGAATCACCTGCCTTGCTCCTTCTCCCCCTGTCCCCATAGGAATCACCTGCCTTGCTCCTTCTCCCCCTGTCCCCATAGGAATCACCTGCCTTGCTCCTTCTCCCCCTGTCCCCATAGGAATCACCTGCCTTGCTCCTTCTCCCCCTGTCCCCATAGGAATCCCCTGCCTTGCTCCTTCTCCCCCTGTCCCCATAGGAATCACCTGCCTTGCTCCTTCTCCCCCCTGTCCCCATAGGAATCACCTGCCTTGCTCCTTCTCCCCCCTGTCCCCATAGGAATCACCTGCCTTGCTCCTTCTCCCCCCTGTCCCCATAGGAATCCCCTGCCTTGCTCCTTCTCCCCCTGTCCCCATAGGAATCACCTGCCTTGCTCCTTCTCCCTCCTGTCCCCATAGGAATCACCTGCCTTGCTCCTTCTCCCCCTGTCCCCATAGGAATCACCTGCCTTGCTCCTTCTCCCCCTGTCCCCATAGGAATCCCCTGCCTTGCTCCTTCTCCCCCCTGTCCCCATTGGAATCACCTGCCTTGCTCCTTCTCCCCCCTGTCCCCATAGGAATCACCTGCCTTGCTCCTTCTCCCCCTGTCCCCATAGGAATCACCTGCCTTCCTCCTTCTCCCCCTGTCCCCATAGGAATCCCTGCCTTCCTCCTTCTCCCCCTGTCCCCATAGGAATCCCCTGCCTTGCTCCTTCTCCCCCTGTCCCCATAGGAATCACCTGCCTTGCTCCTTCTCCCCCTGTCCCCATAGGAATCACCTGCCTTGCTCCTTCTCCCCCTGTCCCCATAGGAATCACCTGCCTTGCTCCTTCTCCCCCCTGTCCCCATAGGAATCCCCTGCCTTGCTCCTTCTCCCCCCTGTCCCCAGGAATCACCTGCCTTGCTCCTTCTCCCCCTGTCCCCATAGGAATCACCTGCCTTGCTCCTTCTCCCCCCTGTCCCCATAGGAATCACTCGCCTTGCTCCTTCTCCCCCCTGTCCCCATAGGAATCACCTGCCTTCCAGCCCCTGCTATTGCTCCTCCTATTCCATCCTTCACTGTTTCTATATCTGAATTCAGATCTACCTGAGACGGCTCCTGTTCACTCAACTCCTGAAACTGACCCCCTCTCCGCTTTCCCAAATATCCATCTCCTCAATCCATTTCCTGCTGATTCTTCCTCCCTCATAAATCCTACAGTACCACATGATAGGATAGTGATCACTACCCCACTGTAGATTCCTCCAAAACCTCCCAACTACATCTGCCAGCCATTGAACTTGAGATCAAAGTAAGATCCAGAGCAGATTCATTTCCAGTTACTGGGGTCAATCCTGGTTCCCCGGCCGTCATTAAGGCCCACAACCCCTTTCTCATCCAGTAGTTCCTCCAACACTTGTCCGTTTACATCAGTCCGTAACCCTCCCCAGAGCGTACCTTGAGCATTAAAACCCCCACACCATATTACCCGTCTCCTATCTTGACCTTCTACATTCCCAAGGGCCAGCAACTCCAGTCTCTTACACGGGTTGTCAAAGTTCACTATTACCATATTCCCCCCCTCCCTCCCAACCACACTTCTACCACTACATACTCCTGTTCCACTCCCTCTCCCACACACCTGTATATGGGATCCCCCTGCTTTATAAAGGAAGCACACCCTCCTCCTCCCCCTGCCGCCCTATCTCTACGGACTGCAACATAACCTTGTAATACAACATCTAGAGTCGTTTTTTAGCCATGTCTCCTGGAGACATATCACATCAGGTTTGGCTGGTAACTCCTCAAGAAACTGTTTGAACTCTTGCCCATTAGCTGTCAAACTTCTGGCATTCCATTGAAGGATTAACACCATAATGCAAATTAACCAATACATGATTCCTGGCTGGACTGATTCTCAATCTTATTGAGGTCATCCTGTACGTTTTCCCATGTCAGTCCTGTGATCCCAAGACATCTCTGCTCCACTATGATCTTTATCTTCTTAGTCCTCCATTGTCATTTTTTCTGTGTAATTGATTGCTGCTGTCACAACTGTAACAACCTTCCACAGTCCCCTGTAGCTCAGTTGGTAGAGCACGGTGCTTGCAACGCCAGGGTTGTGGGTTCGTTTCCCACAAGGGGCCAGTATGAAAATGTATGCACTCACTAACTGTAAGTCGCTCTAGATAAGAGCGTCTGCTAAAATGACTAAAATGTCTCCTACCAGTCTTATGTTCTCCCCCATTCTGTTCCCTCCATCACGCCCAACCTGCATCTCAATCTGCCCCTGGAAGACCTGCTCTTCTAGGTGCCCTGATTGTTTCTGCGTGAGCTACCTTCACTGCTTCTCAATACGAGATGTTACTCAGACTCCTTGCCTGTCTTTTCATCACTGAACAACCCCCCATACGCTACACTAGGGGCGCCCCCCACCCCCCATACGCTACACTAGGGGCGCCCCCCACAGTCACAGCACTTTAACTGGACCCCATCTCCACATTCCCCATATGCATGTTCTCCCCCACACATCTCCTTTTGCCTTTACACACCGCCGCCACATGCCCAAACCTTTGAGAGTTATAGCAACGCAATGGTTTTCCGAACATATGCTCGTAACTCATACACCCAATCCTAACTGTTTTCCTGGCAGAAACCAGATCCTCAAAGTTTAGTAGCACTGCCATGCTATTCCCATCTGATGTCATCTGGAGTCGCTTTGCCTCATTAAGGGAGCTTCCCTTAAAGTGATCCTTTATTTCTTGCATTTTAACAATTTCTGGAACTCCTGTAATAACTCCCTTCCCCCACTTCCGTCCAGTTTGATCCGGCATGCTACTATCAACCACACCTTTACATACCTGCTTGAGTTTGAGAGCCTTCTCATACTGTTTAACATTGAAACACACCACCACCAAACTTCCGTCACAAAATAACTTTAGCAGACTCAACCTCTCCTACTTTACTCTCCGAATCCCTAGCCAACGTGATCGGACACACAGCCGTGAGATCCACCTTGATCCTTAAATTTCACCAACACCTTGAACTCCACTTCTCTCAGTACAACGCTGCGACCCGAACCTCCCTCGTCACTACTCTCCTCTGACAAGACCTGCAAAGGCTCCTCAGGCTTCCTCTTCTTCTTAACCTTTACTCTTATTACACTGCCACCTTTTTCCTCTCCACCACTCCACTCCATCTCGTCCTCCTCAACTCCTAACCCCCCTACCTTTCCATCCATCTCTGACCCCCCTACCTTTCCATCCATCTCTGCTCCAGTCACAGCCCAGTGTTGCTCAACCCCCTCCAACGGAATTCCTCACCGTTTCGTTTATCTTTGTTAAAAATCTATTAACTTCTGTCTGTTTGCTAGCACTTAAGCGCTGGTCTTGTCAGTGGCGGTTTTGTCGCAAAACTAAGGCCATTGCCAAAACAAAGACAGTTCTGCCGAGTTGTTCAAGGAAGGAAAGAGAGGAAGGCTCCACACCACTCTCTAACTTAAGTATCTTACCTAGTGATTTACAGATTATCTAATTTTGCTATTTTGTAGCTTTGTCAACTATGTGTGTGTTTTCTATACCTGTGTGCGCCTCTCCCTGTAGGGTTTACGGACGCTCCCTTGGCTGCAACCCTTCTAATTTAGTGTACCCTGCGCGTTTACAACCCATGTGGAATTCCTGGTCTCTGGCAGCGTTTGGAACTGCCGAGTTCATCTAAGCCTATGCTGCCCTTCAGTCCCTTGACTTTTTGGCCCTGACGGAGACATGGATCACCCCAGAGAACACTGCTACTCCAGCTGCTCTCTCTTCATCTGAATATGTTTTCTCTCAGAGTCCGAGAGCATCTGGTCGTCGTGGTGATGCCACAGGGCTGCTCATTTCTCCTAAGTGAGGATTTTATATTTTCTCCCTCTCTCACCTGTCCATCTCCTCATTTGAATTCCATGCTGTCACTGTCACTTGTCAAATCAAGTTGAATATTATTTTCATTGTTGTAATGTATCGCCCACCAGGTGCCCTTGGAGAGTTCCTTAATGAGCTTGACACCTTGATAAGCTCATTTCCTGGCTCATCGCTCATCGTACTTGGTGACTTCAACCTCCTGACGCCTGCCGTGACCAGCCTTTCAAAGCACTTCATGGCTACCGACATGAGTGTTACGGGGCGGTAGTCATTTATGCAGGTTACCTTCGCTTTCTTGGGAACAGGGACTATGGTGGTCTGCTTGAAACATGTAGGTTTTACAGACTCGGTCAGGGAGAGGTTGAAAATGTCAGTGAAGACACTTGCCAGTTGGTCCATGCATGCTTTGAGGACACGTCCTGGTAATCCGTCTGGCCCCGTGGCCTTGTGAATTCTGACCTGTTTAAAGGTTTTGCTCACATCGGCTACGGAGAGCGTGATCACACAGTCGTTCGGAACAGCTGGTGCTCTCATGCATGCTTCAGTGTTGCTTGCCTCGAAGCGAGCAGGTCAACAGGGTAGTAGGTTGGTGGTCTGCTGATATCCCTCTGGTGGTGTGGGGGCTGTGTTTGGCAAAGTGGGTTGGGTTATATCCTGCTTGGTTGGCCCTGTCCAGGGGTATCGTTGGACGGGGGCACAGTGTCTCCCGACCCCCCTGTCTCAGCCTCCAGTATCTATGCTGCAATAGTCTATGTGCCGGGGGGCTAGGGTCAGTCTGTTATATCTGTTGTTATTCTCCTGTCTTATCCAGTGTCCTGTGTGAATTTAGGTATGCTCCCTCTAATTCTCTCTCTCTCCCTCCCCTCCAAGAGTACCTGAACCCTAGGACCATGCCTCAGGACTACCTGGCCTGATGACTCCTGGCTGTCTCCAGTCCACCTGGTCGTGCTGCTGCTCAAGCTTCCACTGTTCTGCCTGCGGCTATGGAACCCTGACCTGTTCACCGGACATGCTACCTTGTCCCGGACCTGCTGTTTTTAACTCTCTCTCTCTACCGCACCTGCTATTTCAACCTCTAAATGCGCCGCTATGAAAATCCAAGTGACATTTACTCCTGATGTACTGACCTGTTGCAACCTCTACAACCACTGTGATTATTATTTGACCCTGCTGGTCATCTATGAACGTTTGAACATCTTGTAGAAAAATCTGGCCTTAATGGCCATGTACTGTTATAATCTCCACCCGGCACAGCCAGAAGGGGACTGGCCACCCCTCAGAGTGTCACGACTTCCGCCGAGGCTGCCTCCCCTCCTTGTTCGGGCAGGTTTCGGCGTTCGTCGTCACCGGCTTACTAGCTACTGCCGCTCCCATTCTCATCACTCCACTTGTCATGTCTTGTCAATCACACACACCTGGTGCTCATCCCCTAATTAGTCTGTGTATAAGTGTTCCCTCTGCCCCCTTGTCTTTGTGAGTGATTGTTCTATGTGGGAGGAGAGTAGATCGGTTGAGATACTCTCTCATTTATTTTGCCAGGGTTGATTTTCCCCTGTGTCATTACATTTATTGTATTTTCTGAGACTGTGTTTGGTCAGGGAGGATTATTTCCCCTGTACCTGTTTCGATTGCCGTTGTAGGCGCATTGTATGTCTGGAAGGAATACATCTGCATCCGGTTATTTTACTCCTGCGCCTGACTCTGTCCATCATTCACCACAGAATCACTCACCCGCTGATATGGAGTCAGCAGGAGAAGACCGCATGCCTGGAGTCGTGGCAAGGGTCCAGGAGCATTCCACGATGCTGGCCAGCTTGGGGGAAGCGATGGATCGGGTTCTTCAGGTCGTCCCATGCCTGGAGAGGAGAGGACCCAATTTGTCGAGACCAGCTGACCAATCGGATCCAGCCACCTACACCCCAGCACCTGGAGGGATCCAGATATCCCGGCCACCGGCGTTTGATGGGACGGCAGCGCGATGTAAAGGATTCCTTCTCCAACTGGAGCTGTATTTCTCCAGCATCAGGCCGGCGCCATTGGAGTGGGAGAAGGTATCCGTCCTCGTTTCCTGCCACTGTGGAAAAGTTCTGGAGTGGGCCAGCGCGGTGTGGAACGAAGGACGAGCCGCGTTGGAAGACTACAGGGAGTTCGCTCGCCTCTTTCGGGCGGTTTTCGATCAGAGGCGGGTGAGCGGCTGGTCCAGCTTAGGCAGGGGACGAGTACCGCACAGGACTACGCGCTGGAGTTCCGGACGCTGGCAGCGGGGTCCAGGTGGAACGAGCGGGCCCTGATCGACCATTTCCGGTGCCACCTACGGGAGGAAGTCCGATGGGAGCTAGCCTGCTGGGATGCCATGCTATCGTTCTCCCAACTGGTGGACATGGCCATCCGGCTGGACAATCTGCTGGCAGCCAGAGGACGTCCTGGTAGGGGTCTGCCCGTTCCCACCCCGGACGACTCGGATCCCGAGCAGATGGAGCTGGGTGGAGCCGCCGGTCGAGGGAGCGGAGGAGGACAGCGACAGTGCCACTCTGGTGGCACGAAGGGACAATCCACCTCACGTCGCAGTCAACGTTCTTTTGGGTCTGGAGGCAGTAGGCAGGGTACTCACGCATAACGCCAGGTATTGAACACCCACACTGGTTCAGAACCCTTTGCGGCGCACTATACCCTATCTATTTCCTTTCTCGATCACATGGTAGTTCCCCAGTGTAAGGCGCTAGTCGATTCAGGCGCAGCTGGGAACTTTATGGACAGGGCATTTGCACGCCGTCAAGGCATTTCATTGGTTCCCCTATCCATTCCACTCCCCATCAGAGCCCTTGATAGTCGACCATTAGGGTCCGGGTTAGTTAAGGAGGTTACTGTACCAGTCACCATGATCACCCAGGAGACTCATTTTGAGCAGATCACCTTTTTGATTATTGAATCTCCCTGTAGTATTATGGATCCCGTGGTTAGCCCTTCACAACCCCAATTTCTCATGGCTGCAGAGGGTTCTTACGGGGTGGTCGCGAGAGTGTCCGGGTAGGTGTCTAGGTGTTTCCGTTGGTGCAACCACGGAGGAAAGTTCAGACGGTACCCCCACTGTGCGCATTCCCCCCGAATACCATGATCTGTCGCTCGCGTTTTCCAAGACGCAGGCGACTAAATTACCACCTCATCGGGAGGGGGATTGCGCGATAAACCTTCGGGTAGACGCTGTATCTCCCAGGAGTCATGTGTATCCCCTGTCGCAGGCTGAAACGGAGGCTATGGAGAAATACATCACCGAGTCCCTGGGTCCCTCCACTTCACCTGCTTCCTCAAGTTTCTTCTTTGTGAAGAAGAATGATGGCGGTTTACGCCCGTGCATTGATTATCGAACACTGAACAAGGTGATGATACGATTTAGTTATCCTCTTCCCCTCATTCCTTCAGTAATCGAGTCAATGCATGAGGCGCGCTTCTTCACCAAATTAGATCTCAGGAGTGCCTACAACCTGGTGCGTATTCGGGAAGGGGATGAGTGGAAAACAGCATTCAGCACAACCTCGGGGCATTATGAATACCTTGTAATGCCCTACGGTTTGATGAATGCTCCATCCGTCTTCCAGTCCTTTGGTGATCGGGAGCTGCTGGCTGTTGTCCGAGCTTTGACCGTGTGGAGGCATTGGCTCGAAGGGGCGAAACACCCTTTCCTCGTCTGGACAGATCACCGTAACCTGGAGTACATCCGGGCAGCGAGGAGGCTGAATCCTCGCCAGGCCAGGTGGGCCCTCTTCTTCACCCGGTTTGATTTCACACTATCATACATTCCGGGTACGAAGAACGTGAAGGCAGACGCACTGTCCCGGCTGTATGACACAGAGGAGAGGCCCAGAGACAACACCCCCATACTCCCGGCCTCCTGCATTGTGGCGCCGGTAGTATGGGCGATGGACGCGGATATAGAGCAGGCGTTACGCACAGAGCCATCTCCACCGCAGTGTCCAGCTGGGCTGCAGTACGTGCCTGCTCATATCCGTGATCGTCTGATCTACTGGGCGCACACGTTACCCTCCTCTGGTCACCCAGGCATCGGTCGTACAGTGCGCTGCCTGACCGATAAATACTGGTGGCCTACCTTGGCTAAGGACGTGAGGGTGTATGTCTCCTCCTGCTCGGTGTGCGCCCAGAGTAAGGCACCTAGGCACCTCCCAGAGGGTAAGTTACAGCCCTTACCAGTTCCACAACGGCCATGGTCTCAACTATATTGATATTCTTACTGATCTTCCCCTCTCTCAAGGTAACACCACCATCCTGGTCGTTGTGGACCGCTTTTCGAAGTCCTGCCGCATCCTTCCTCTGCCCGGTCTCCCCACGGCCCTACAAACTGCGGAGGCCCTGTTTACACACGTCTTTCGGCACTACGGGGTGCCAGAGGACATAGTGTCTGACCGGGGTCCCCAGTTCACATCCAAGGTCTGGAAGGCGTTCATGGAACTTCTGGGGGTCTCGGTCAGCCAGCTGGTACAAATACAAACAGACCCCACAGAGCCCCAGGACAGCAACACAATTAGACCCAACCAAACCATGAGGAAAACAGAAAGATAATTACTGGATACACTGGAAAGCTATTTGATCCTAAATAGACAGTATAAAGTGGCAGAATACCTTTTCACTGACTGACCCAAAATTAAGGAAAGCTTTGACTATGTACAGACTGTGAGCATTGCTATCGAGAGAGGCTGCAATCGGCAGAACTGGCTCTGAAGAGAAGACAGGCTATGTGCCCACTGCCCACAAAATGAGGTGGAAACTGAGCTGCACTTCCTAACCTCTCTCTCTTTCACTCCCTCTCCCCTCCCGCCATCTCTCTCTTCCTCTATATAGACTCTGGGAATATGGTCATTTAGCCGGCCACTGTGACTGAGTGTGAGTGGGTGTGTTATTGTGCAGAGGTATTGGAGAGACCTTGGTTAGGTATTCGTCCCGAATAGTACCCCATAATGCACTTAGTTTAACCCAATCAAATCAAATTGTATTTGCCACATGCGCCGAATACAACAGGTGTAGACATTACAGTGAAATGCTTACTTACAGCCCTTAACCAACAGTGCATTTATTTTTAATAAAAAAGTAAAATAAAACCTCAACAACAAAAAAGTGTTGAGAAAAAAAGAGCAGAAGTAAAATAAAATAACAGTAGGGAGGCTATATATACAGGGGGGTACCGGTGCAGAGTCAATGTGCGGGGGCACCGGCTAGTTGAGGTAATTGAGGTAATATGTACATGTGGGTAGAGTTAAAGTGACTAGGGTCTGGAGGGTAATGGGAGGTACAGGGTCTGGAGGGTAATGGGAGGCACAGGGTCTGGAGGGTAATGGCTGGAGGTCTGGGTATATGGAGATGGGTTAGGGTGGGGGTGGTAGGGGGGTAGTGGTGGAGGTCTGGGTATATGGGATGGGTTAGGGGTGGGGGTGGTAGGGGGTAGTGGTGGAGGTCTGGGTATATGGGATGGGTTAGGGTGGGGGTGGTAGGGGGGTAGTGGTGGAGGTCTGGGTATATGGGATGGGTTAGGGTGGGGGTGGTAGGGGGGTAGTGGTGGAGGTCTGGGTATATGGGATGGGTTAGGGTGGGGGTGGTAGGGGGTAGTGGTGGAGGTCTGGGTATATGGGATGGGTTAGGGTGGGGGTGGTAGGGGGTAGTGGTGGAGGTCTGGGTATATGGAGATGGGTTAGGGTGGGGGTGGTAGGGGAGTAGTGGTGGAGGTCTGGGTATATGGAGATGGGTTAGGGTGGGGGTGGTAGGGGAGTAATGGTGGAGGTCTGGGTATATGGGATGGGTTAGGGTGGGGGTGGTAGGGGGTAGTGGTGGAGGTCTGGGTATATGGGATGGGTTAGGGTGGGGGGTGGTAGGGGGGTAGTGGTGGAGGTCTGGGTATATGGGATGGGTTAGGGTGGGGGTGGTAGGGGGGTAGTGGTGGAGGTCTGGGTATATGGGATGGGTTAGGGTGGGGGTGGTAGGGGGGTAGTGGTGGAGGTCTGGGTATATGGGATGGGTTAGGGTGGGGGGGTGGTAGGGGGTAGTGGTGGAGGTCTGGGTATATGGGATGGGTTAGGGTGGGGGTGGGGGGTGGTAGGGGGTAGTGGTGGAGGTCTGGGTATATGGGATGGGTTAGGGTGGGGGTGGTAGGGGGTAGTGGTGGAGGTCTGGGTATATGGGTTAGGGTGGGGGGTGGTAGGGGGTAGTGGTGGAGGTCTGGGTATATGGGGATGGGTTAGGGTGGGGGGTGGTAGGGGGTAGTGGTGGAGGTCTGGCTATATGGGTTAGGGGTGGGGGTGGTAGGGGAGTAGTGGTGGAGGTCTGGGTATATGGGTTAGGGTGGGGGTGGTAGGGGGGTAGTGGTGGAGGTCTGGGTATATGGGTTAGGGTGGGGGGTGGTAGGGGGTAGTGGTGGAGGTCTGGGTATATGGGTTAGGGTGGGGGTGGTAGGGGGTAGTGGTGGAGGTCTGGGTATATGGGATGGGTTAGGGTGGGGGTGGTAGCGGGGTAGTGGTGGAGGTCTGGGTATATGGGATGGGTTAGGGTGGGGGGTGGTAGGGGGTAGTGGTGGAGGTCTGGGTATATGGGATGGGTTAGGGTGGGGGGTGGTAGGGGGGTAGTGGTGGAGGTCTGGGTATATGGGATGGGTTAGGGTGGGGGGTGGTAGGGGGGTAGTGGTGGAGGTCTGGGTATATGGGATGGGTTAGGGTGGGGGTGGTAGGGGGTAGTGGTGGAGGTCTGGCTATATGGGTTAGGGTGGGGGTGGTAGAGGGGTAGTGGTGGAGGTCTGGGTATATGGGATGGGTTAGGGTGGGGGGTGGTAGGGGGTAGTGGTGGAGGTCTGGCTATATGGGTTAGGGTGGGGGGTGGTAGGGGGTAGTGGTGGAGGTCTGGGTATATGGGATGGTTTAGGGTGGGGGGTGGTAGGGGGTAGTGGTGGAGGTCTGGGTATATGGGATGGTTTAGGGTGGGGGTTTTAGGGGGTAGTGGTGGAGGTCTGGGTATATGGGTTAGGTTGGGGGTGGTAGGGGGGTAGTGGTGGAGGTCTGGGTATATGGGATGGGTTAGGGTGGGGGTGGTAGGGGGGTAGTGGTGGAGGTCTGGGTATATGGGTTAGGGTGGGGGTGGTAGGGGGGTAGTGGTGGAGGTCTGGGTATATGGGGATGGGTTAGGGTGGGGGGTGGTAGGGGGGTAGTGGTGGAGGTCTGGGTATATGGGATGGGTTAGGGTGGGGGGTGGTAGGGGGTAGTGGTGGAGGTCTGGGTATATGGGTTAGGGTGGGGGTGGTAGGGGGGTAGTGGTGGAGGTCTGGGTATATGGGTTAGGGTGGGGGGTGGTAGGGGGCTAGTGGTGGAGGTCTGGGTATATGGGGATGGGTTAGGGTGGGGGTGGTAGGGGGGTAGTGGTGGAGGTCTGGGTATATGGGTTAGGGTGGGGGTGGTAGGGGGCTAGTGGTGGAGGTCTGGGTATATGGGGATGGGTTAGGGGTGGGGGTGGTAGGGGGGTAGTGGTGGAGGTCTGGGTATATGGGTTAGGGTGGGGGGTGGTAGGGGGTAGTGGTGGAGGTCTGGCTATATGGGGATGGGTTAGGGTGGGGGTGGTAGGGGGTAGTGGTGGAGGTCTGGGTATATGGGTTAGGGTGGGGGGTGGTAGGGGGGTAGTGGTGGAGGTCTGGGTATATGGGGATGGGTTAGGGTGGGGGTGGTAGGGGGTAGTGGTGGAGGTCTGGGTATATGGAGATGGGTTAGGGTGGGGGTGGTAGGGGGGTAGTGGTGGAGGTCTGGGTATATGGAGATGGGTTAGGGTGGGGGTGGTAGGGGGGTAGTGGTGGAGGTCTGGCTATATGGAGATGGGGAACTGTGGGGGTGGTAGGGGGGTAGTGGTGGAGGTCTGGGTATATGGAGATGGGTTAGGGTGGGGGTGGTAGGGGAGTAGTGGTGGAGGTCTGGGTATATAGAGATGGGGAACTGTGGGGGTGGTAGGGGGTGGGGGGTGGAGGTCTGGGTATATGGAGATGGGTTAGGGTGGGGGTGGTAGGGGGTGGGGGTGGAGGTCTGGCTATATGGGGATGGGTTAGGGTGGGGGTGGTAGGGGGGTGGGGGTGGAGGTCTGGGTATATGGAGATGGGTTAGGGTGGGGGGTGGTAGGGGAGTAGTGGTGGAGGTCTGGGTATATGGGATGGGTTAGGGTGGGGGTGGTAGGGGGTAGTGGTGGAGGTCTGGGTATATGGAGATGGGTTAGGGTGGGGGTGGTAGGGGGTAGTGGTGGAGGTCTGGGGTATATGGGTTAGGGTGGGGGTGGTAGGGGGTAGTGGTGGAGGTCTGGGTATATGGAGATGGGTTAGGGTGGGGGTGGTAGGGGGGTAGTGGTGGAGGTCTGGCTATATGGGGATGGGTTAGGGTGGGGGTGGTAGGGGGTGGGGGTGGAGGTCGTAGTGTAGGCTAGGAATGGGGGGATGTTGATCAAGGGCATAGACTAGGGGGCGAAGGATTCAATCCGTTGAATCTGGGTTATGTGGAACAGGTTGCAGTCGACAGGAGTAACAGCTGGGACCGTATGTACTCACTGTACAGGAAGTTGCTTCGGTGAAGCTGTATGTGCCCTTCCTTTCTGTGTCTATCTAAACTGTCTGAAAAATTCTGAATGGAATACAAGTTTACTGATATACTACATTCTAACCATCTTGTCCAAGACTTAGGCCATGTCTCAAATGACACCCTATTCCCTACACAGTGCACTACCCTATGGGCCCTGTGCAAAAGTAGTGCACTAAATAGGGAATAGTGTGTATTTTGGTGCATAGACTGAAGGTTGTTCCAGGGTCTCACTGCAATAAGATCTCATAGTTTCACTTTGAAATTCGACACATTATGGATGAACGTCTATTTTCTGATGCATTAATTCCGTGTGGTTACAGGGTTATTTCCGCATGGACACAAGGTTTAAACAGAAACAACTCAAAAGGTTAAGTATAAGTATTAATTCAGTGTGGTTAAGGTTAGGGCTTTGGTTTTGGTGGAAGGCTTAAAACAAAATAATTAAAAACAACACGGTGTTTCCATCGTGTCATCAGTTATTCTCCCAGCATGCTTTGGTCTGAGCAGTGCACTACACCTCTGAGCATCATGAGTTTAGGCTGGGCAATAGTTTAACATTTTTGGGGTGAGCGCCGAGGAAGGCATATCGTCGTTCTTAGGACCTTTTCAAATGTCCGAAATCGAAGTACATTTCCAGTGATCAGCCTGCTCACAGAGAGGTTCGGGGTAAATTGGTTACCTCCTGTTTCACACAGAGATGTGAGTGACTCGCCATTATGTGTGTGTGTGTGTGAGAGAGAGAGAGAGAGAGAGAGAGAGAGAGAGACAGATTTCTGCAAAAATACCCTCTGTGTACAACGTAAAACACCAAATAATGCATGCAGAGCAGAATTAGGCCGATACCAGCTAATTATCAAAATCCATAAAAGAGCCGTTAAATTCTACAACCACCTAAAAGGAAGTGATTCCCAAACTTTCCATAACAAAGCCATAACCTACAGAGAGATGAACCTGGAGAAGAGTCCCCTAAGTAAGCTGGTCGTGGGGCTCTGTTCACAAACACAAACAGACCCCACAGAGCCCCAGGACAGCAACACGATTAGACCCAACCAAATCATGAGAAAACAAAAAGATAATTACTTGACACATTGGAAAGAATGTACAAAAAAACAGAGCAAACTAGAATGCTTTTTGGCCCTAAACAGAGAGTACACAGTGGCAGAATACCTGACCACTGTGACTGACCCAAACTTAAGGAAAGCTTTGACTATGTACAGACTCAGTGAGCATAGCCTTGCTATTGAGAAAGGCCGCCGTAGGCAGACCTGGCTCTCAAGAGAAGACAGGCTATGTGCACACTGCCCACAAAATGAGGTGGAAACTGAGCTGCACTTCCTAACCTCCTGCCAAATGTATGACCATATTAGAGACACATATTTCCTTCAGATTACACAGACCCACAAAGAATTCGAAACAAATCCAATTTTGATAAACTCCCATATCTACTGGGTGAAATACCACAGTGTGCAATCCCAGCAGCAAGATTTGTGACCTGTTGCCACAAGAAAAGGGCAACCAGTGAAGAACAAACACCATTGTAAATACAACCCATATTTATGTTTATTTATTTTCCCATTTGTACTTTAACTATTTGCATATCATTACAACACTGTATATATACATAATATGACATTTGAAATGTCTTTATTCCTTTGGAACATTAGTGAAAGTGAATGTTCATTTTTTATTATTTATTTCACTTTTGTTTATTCATTTCACTTGCTTTTTAACATATGTTTCCCATACCAATAAAGTCCCTTAAATTGAATTGAATTGAATTGAATGAAAATGGGGTGGAAACTGAGCTGCACTTTCTAACCTCCTGCCAAATGTATGACCATATTAGAGACACATACTGCCCTCAGATTACACAGACCCACAAATCACACACACACACACACACACACACACACACACACACACACACACACACACACACACACACACACACACACACACACACACACACACACACACACACACACACACACACACACACACACACACACACACATCCACCACTCTCTCTCTCTATCCATCTCTCACTCTCTCTGCTGTAGTTATCGTTAAGAGCTTCTTCACTCCCACATAGAATGGTGTCTGGGATGGCTCGAAGCCACAAGCATGCACGAGAGCACACACACACACACACACACACACACACACACACACACACAAACACACACACACACACACACACACACACACACACGCACACATACACCCACATACACACAGCTCATTAGTAATTCATCAAAATTCTTGACATATGTTACACTGTGGGCAGGTTGACCTAATCAGTCTAAGTTGTGTGTGTGCTACGTGCCTGCATGTGTCTTAACGTAGGACATCTGTGGGACAAGACAATATTAGCCCGCTGAACTAAAGGCTAGGGTCTGGCTTACTTAGCTACATCTCTCTCTCACACACACACACACACACACACACAGTCTTGCGCAGCTAACCTTGTGGGGACATACAATTGAGTCCCATTCAAAATCCTATTTTCCTAAACCCCTAACCCTAACCCGTACCCTTACCCTAACCTTAACCCTAACCTTAACCCTAACCCTAACCTTAACCCTAACCCTAACCCTAAACCTAACCTTAGCTCCTAACCCTAAACCTAATTATAACCCTAACACTAATTCTAACCTTAACCCTAAACCCCCTAGAAATAGCATTTGACCTTGTGGGGACCCTTAGCCGTGGTATATTGGCCATATACAACACCCCCCCCTCCCCCTCCCCCTCGTGCCTTATTGCTTAATTATCACACACACACACACACCACACACACACACCACACGACACACACACACACACACACACACCACACGACACACACACCACACACACACACCACACGACACACACACCCAGGCACGCCCCCCCCCCCATGTGTAGTATATAAGTGGGACGCAAACATTGATTCCTATTTCCAATTTTCTCTTTCCCACATTATATTACAACACTCTCTTCCATATAAGACATATCTATTGTTAACACTCTCTTCCATATAAAACATATCTATTGTTAAAACTCTCTTCAATATAAAACATATCTATTGTTAAAACTCTCTTCAATATAAAACATATCTATTGTTAAAACTCTCTTCAATATAAGACCTTTACATTACATTTACATTTAAGTCATTTAGCAGACGCTCTTATCCAGAGCGACTTACAAATTGGTGCATTCACCTTATGATAGCCAGTGGCGAGTTGCAGTAATCCAGACAGGAGATTACAAGTGCCTGGATTAGGACCTGTGCCGCTTTCTGTGTAAGGCAGGGTCGTACTCTGCGAATGTTGTAGAGCATGAACCTGCAGGATCAGGTCACCGCTTTGATGTTAGTGGAGAACGACAGGGTGTTGTCCAGGGTCACGCCAAGGCTCTTCGCACTCTGGGAGGAGGACACAACGGAGTTGTCAACCGTGATGGCGAGATCATCGAGCGGGCAGTCCTTCCCCGGGAGGAAGAGCAGCTCCGTCTTGCCGAGGTTCAGCTTGAGGTGGTGATCCGACATATATATTGTTAAAACTCTCTTCAATATAAAACATATCTATTGTTAACACTCTCTTCAATATAAAACATATATATTGTTAACACTCTCTTCAATATAAAACATATCTATTGTTAACACACTCTTCAATATAAAACATATCTATTGGACACAAATAACTAAAAGATAGTGTGATGTTTTAGTTCAAACAGACCTTTATCACACAGCCACACACACACACTCCAACATCAACAAAACTAAAACGATACAATTTTGGTCAACAGTCATCTTTTTTTTTTTTTTAAGTACTACATGTCTTGACAAATATGAATAATGGAGTGTCCTTTTCTCAAAATATTCCCTCTATTCAGCACTTCAAAAATATCAATTTTGAAATAATGATGAATCCGTTGTTTCTACATCAAACAACTCCACCTAGTGGTGTTGGTGAGGAATAACTAGTGGGAGTATATAGTGTTGTCCTGTATGTAGTAATGTGCTAGTGGGAGTATATAGTGTTGTCCTGTATGTAGTAATGTGCTAGTGGGAGTATATAGTGTTGTCCTGTATGTAGTAATGTCCTAGTGGGAGTATATAGTGTTGTCCTGTATGTAGTAATGTCCTAGTGGGAGTATATAGTGTTGTCCTGTATGTAGTAATGTGCTAGTGGGAGTATATAGTGTTGTCCTGTATGTAGTAATGTCCTAGTGGGAGTATATAGTGTTGTCCTGTATGTAGTAATGTCCTAGTGGGAGTATATAGTGTTGTCCTGTATGTAGTAATGTCCTAGTGGGAGTATATAGTGTTGTCCTGTATGTAGTAATGTCCTAGTGGGAGTATATAGTGTTGTCCTGTATGTAGTAATGTCCTAGTGGGAGTATATAGTGTTGTCCTGAATGTAGTAATGTGCTAGTGGGAGTATATAGTGTTGTCCTGTATGTAGTAATGTGCTGTCAAATGTAATGACGGCACAATACACAGGCTATGTCCCAATAATATCTCCTTTCTCCTGAAGTGTACACTCGTTCACTACACCCTACCAATCTGAAAGCATTGGATTGGTGTAAGCATGGACTCACTAGAGGGAGTTTCTATACCAGAAGGGAAGTGAAGAAGTGCACACTTCAGGAGAAAGGAGAGATTATTGGGACATAGCCGTGTGTGTGTGTGTGTGTGTGTGTGTGTGTGTGTGTGTGTGTGTGTGTGTGTGTGTATTTGTGTGTGTGTGTGTGTATGTTGGTGCTCAGAGAGTGGGAGGGTGTTGTAAGGCACAGTGCTGAGGGCTGGTCACCTCTGGCTAAGGGAAATAACGTCCTTCGTCTGAGGGCTGATGCGTGCGCAGGCCGCAGGGTATCTTTCATTGCTTGGCGCAGGAGGTTCATGCTCTGAAAAAGGCCACTCCTTGCGCTGCATCAGAAAGAACTAGTAGTCATATTCAAAGCCTGTCGTTTTTCAGATGATTTATTCAGCTGGTTTCAGCAACCTTGTTCTAGACAAACAGATTGACAACAGACAGACTAACACAGAGAGCGAGCGAGAGAGAGAGAGAGAGAGAGAACTGAATAGAGAGAGAGAGAACTGAATAGAGAGAGAGAACTGAATAGAGAGAGAATTGAATTGAGAGAGAGAGAGAGAGAGTGAAAGAGAGAGAGACAGCGAGAGAGAGACAGAGAGAGAGAGACAGAGAGAGAGAGTGAAAGAGAGAGAGACAGAGAGAGAGAGAGGGAGAGAGAGACAGAGAGACAGAGAGACAGAGAGAGACAGAGAGACAGAGAGACAGAGAGAGAGAGAGAGAGAGAGAGAGAGACAGAGAGAGAGAGACAGAGAGAGAGAGAGGGAGAGAGACAGAGAGACAGAGAGAGAGAGAGAGAGAGAGAGAGAGACAGAGAGAGAGAGAGACAGAGAGAGAGAGAGAGAGAGAGAGAGAGAGAGAGAGACAGAGAGAGAGAGAGAGAGAGAGAGAGACAGAGAGAGACAGAGAGAGAGAGAGAGAGAGGGAGGGAGAACTCAAGTCTTCAGGTATATTTTCATAGGTTTTATTCACCTCTATAGAAACAAACAGCCTTGTACTGTTTGTTCCACCCTGTTGTTATTGGCCTTAGCCTGGTCCCAGATCTGGTCCTGTTGTCATTGGCCTTAGCCTGGTCCCAGATCTGGTTGTGCCGTCTTACCAACTCCGATAAGGCATTGCCTTTTGTCAGATGATTCCGTCTGCCCTGATCAGTTCTGTCTGTCTGAATGATTCTGTCTGCACTGATCGGTTCTGTCTGTCTGAATGATTCCGTCTGCACTGATCGGTTCTGTCTGTCTGAATGATTCTGTCTGCACTGATCGGTTCTGTCTGTCTGAATGATTCTGTCTGCACTGATCGGTTCTGTCTGTCTGAATGATTCTGTCTGCACTGATCGGTTCTGTCTGTCTAAATGATTCTGTCTGCACTGATCGGTTGAAGAATGCATGTGATGTAGGAATGAAGCCACCTGTCGGAAGACAATGGTAAAGAGGAGATGTCAAGACAGCACAAACAGATCTGGGACCAGGCTAAGTTAAAGCCTGGTTTTAGCCAACGTGTTGTCCTCTCCTCTGAGCTCTTCAGCTAAATTTGGAGACAGAACACATTTACCCATAATCCTCTTTGGCTCACGTCAGAATCAAGTTTAAACTGTTCTCACGCAAACAGCACTCACTCACAGAGCATGGCGATACCATAACAACGTTACAGTTTAGCCCGTGCCATGGTAACACCGTGGTAATGCCATTGCAACACCCCATGGCAACCCCTACACCACACTAACGCCATGGTATCGTCATGGCGACGAACACTACCATGGCAATACAGTATAGCATTATACATCAGTTTAGTAACCCCATGGTAACGGCATGGTAGAGCAAGCCATATGTTAAGTACAGTTACAGTGCTGCTTTAGCACACGTCATCATATTATTACCCACACATCAGCATATCAATATGATAAGGATCCGATGGGCAATGAGAGCTGTTTCATCTGCTGGAACAGAGAGCGGCGTAATTTACACTGTGTACAGACTATCTAAAACACACACACACACACACACGCACATACACACATGCGCATGCGTGCGCGCACTTGCGGGGCACACGCACACACACACACACACACACACACACACACACACACACACACACACACAGTTAAGTTACAGACATGCTTCCCAGAAGCACTGAAATGGGTAAATGTCCTAGACATTGTATAACAGCATAACAAAAGCAACGATTATACAACAATGATGACATCATAATATTAAAATAACAAATATTAACAATACAATAGATAATATAATGAACACAGATAATATGGATGATATTAATAATACTATGAATAATAATGATAGTAGTTTAAAAGGACAGTGATGCTGATGCTGAGAGCAGGGATGAAGCCGTAGGAACCAGAGCTGTCTTCAAGTTCAATCTAGATTGTTCCATATCCCTGGTTCTAAATTCTAGATTGTTCCATATCCCTGGTTCTAAATTCTAGATTGTTCCATATCCCTGGTTCTAAATTATAGATCATTCATATCCCTGGTTCTAAATTCTAGATTGTTCCATATCCCTGGTTTTAAAATTATAGATCATTCATATCCCTGGTTCTAAATTCTAGATTGTTCCATATTCCTGGTTCTAAATTCTAAATCGTTCATATCCCTGGTTCTAAGTTCTAGATTGTTCCCTATCCCTGGTTCTAAATTCTAGATTGTTCCATATCCCTGGTTCTAAGTTCTAGATTTTTCAGTGTCCCTGGTTCCAAGTTTTAGATTGGACCGGCGGGCCGTATGTATGACACCCCTGTTCTAGATTGTTCAGGTTCCAAGCTCTAGATTGTTCAGTGTCCCTAGTTCCAAGTTCTAGACTGTTCAACATCCCTGGTTCCAAGTTTTAGATTGTTCAGTGTCCCTGGTTCCAAGTTCTAGATTGTTCGGTGTCCCTGGTTCAAAGTTCTAGATCATTCCGTATTCCATGTTCCAACTTCTGGATCGTTCCGTGTCCCTGATTCTGAGTTCTTAATCGCCGTTGTTCCCTGGTCACAGGCTCCAGAGAGCTTTTGCCTGGCTCTCTCCATTCCCTGGTTCTGTGGTTTCAGAACCCAGAAACATGGTTCCTAGTTCTATGTCCACCTAGTCCTCCCCCATACTTCCTCTGTTCCCTGGTTCTAGTTCCATGGATCTAGCCCTTTTGTTCCAGGGTTCTAGAACAATGGATCTATCACTCTTTTTTCTAGGTGAATGGTTCTAGCCCACCTTGTTCTTGGTTCTAGAACCATGAATCTAGGGCCATGCTTCCAAGGTTCTAGGTCCCTGGTTCTAGTTCCATGGATCTAGCCCTATTGTTCCAGATACTAGGTCCATTGTTCTAGCCCTCCTGTTCTCCTTGATTTTACAGTGACGTCTCTCTGGTCCTCTGGTCCGTGGGGCCATGCTCCCTGGTGGTGTAGCCCAGCCTCAGGCCCTATTCCTGGGGTTCAGATCTTGGTCTCAGGGCCTGGGGGGTCTGGAGGGAGAAAGGAGGAACGGATCCTCTGGGCCTCAGAGACACACAGGTGACCGAAAGCCTTGTTGTACCACTCTGGAGACCTGCCCCTGGACACAGCAACAACATGGGTTACAACACCTTGTAGTGGTTTGTGGTAGTGGT